>NC_057807.1:373459662-373495344 GCF_018294505.1 Triticum aestivum
CTCTCGCGATCGACCACGAGCACCCGAGAGCACCGACGAGCTCCACCTTGGCCAATGTCCACCCCTCGCCTCGCCGATGCTTCCAGAAGAACCGCTGTGCCTTCCTCTTCGTCTCCACCAACTCACGTGACGCCGGGTGCACCGCAGCATCGTCCCCGCCGCCTTCATCACCGCATCTGTCCGGCGATCGCCGCGGTCGATTCGCCGCCTCCGACGCCTCCCGGAGACCACCGAGCTGATCATCGACCTCGCTGTGAGCCTCTTTGCAGAACCCCTCTCTTTCCCCTCGCGTTTGTGAGCTCTAGGCCATAGCTCCGTCGCGGCCGAACTCTGGCCGCCGCTGACCTTGTCGCCGCCATCACTGTAGCCGCTTGAGCTTGATTCGGAGCATGTCACCGCACTCAGGAAGCCACCAGGAGCCTAACGCATATTCTAACTCGCCCTCCCGTGCACCACAGCGCCAACCCCGCACTCACCTGAACTCCGGCGCGCCATGAGCTTGACTCCGGCGAGCATGATCCACCCCAGCCCCTCCCATTTGGCTCTCTGGATGCGCAAGAGCGAGGGCTATGCCCTGGTGCCCTCAGCGCGAGAATCCGATGCCCCTAGCGCAAGTCCGGCTTGCCCCCGCCGTGCTCTCTGGTCGTCGCCGGCTAATCTCCGGCCAGCTGACGTGGCGTTACCATTAGCGGCTAATCCCCCTAATTAGCACACTAACAGACACTGAGAGCGGGCCCCGTAGCGGGTCAAAGCCTGAGTCAGCGCGGGTTTAGTGTATGTCTCACTGACCAATGGACCCCACGGGTCAGGTTTGACCTGGGGCACCCAGTTGACTCTGCTGACGTCACAGTGACGTGGTGCTGACGCCATAAATCATTTTCTGGATTTATTATTATTCAGGAAATTTCAGAAAATACCCCAAACTTCTAAAAATCATATAAAATCAACCGTAACTCCAAATCAAATAAATTATATATGAAAAATGATTAAAAAATATGAAGAATCAGTTTATGCCATGATCATGCATGATTGAACAAGTTAACCTCACTGAATAGGATGAATCATGATTAGGGTAATTTATGAACTAGTGTTTGGAGTTGGAGTTTAACCTTGTTTGAATTCCACTTCAATTAACTTGGCTTACTGCTGCATTAGGTCAATTCAGTTCCTTAGCATGATCATGCATCATATTGCTGCATTGCATTGATTGTGTTTCTTCCTTGTTTGCCGGTGCTTGTTCCCTCTCGATAGACGTGGTTCCGACGATGAGATCGATGACACCGATGAAGAACTATATTGTCTTCAGAAGTGCCAGGCAAGCAAAACCCCCTTGTTCATTCCGATACAATCCCACTCTCTTGCTCCTGCTCTCTTTTACTGCATTAGGGCAACAACGATTCAACTGTTACTTGCTGCGGTAGCTGAACCCCTTTATCCTCTGCATGACCTGTCATTCCACAGTAAATAGATGAAACCCACTAGCATGAGTAGGAGTTGTTTGAGCCCTGTTGTGCCTACTCATTCTTGCTTGTTGGTCATGCCTGCTACTGCTTAGAGTTGTGTCAGGTCTGATTCATCGGGAATGAATCAGAGGTGTGTGAACATGTCCTACTGTGTGTGAGCTAAGTGTGTGAACACGATTTGGTAAAGGTAGCGGTGAGAGGCCATGTAGGAGTACATGGTGGGTTGTCTCATTGCAGCCGTCCTCAGGAACTGAGTTCTGTGTTTGTGATCCATGATTCAGCTACTACCACGCATTGGGCCCGAAACCAATGGACCCTCTCGGCTTCTGAATCACACTTGTCCTCTGTCTAGGAGTTGCAAGTAGTTTCTGGTGTTTGTAGTATGCTGGAGGCCGTGGGCAGCGCTGATCGGAGGGGTGGGCTGTGATGCGGTAGGCACGTGGCACGGTGTACCGGGCGCCCGTTTGGTGTCTCGGGAACCCTGTTCACATCGTTTGGGGCTGTGAGCGAAACCCCGGCCGGATCTCCTCATGGATGGAACCCGAATAGGCGATAAACCTGGACTAGAGACTCGAGTGTTTAGGTAGGCCGTGGCCGACACCCACGTTGGGCTTCCGCTTGAAGGTTGCCGAGTACATGTCGTGTAAACGGCGGTAAGTGGTGAGAGCGTGTGTGAAGAAGTACACCCCTGCAGGGTTAACATCATCTATTCGAATAGCCGTGTCCGCGGAAAAGGACTTCTGGGTTGCCTGTACAGTTCATAGACAAGTGAAAGTGGATACTTTAAAATGCGCAAGATAAGCATGAGTGCTATGGATGGCGTTCTCGTAGGGAGACGGGAGCGGTTCCATAGTGGTGTATTGATATGGTGAATATGTGGACTCGTGTGCGCCACCTCAAAAGAGTTACTTGCAGTCGTAGTTTAGGATAGCCACCGAGTCAAAGCTGGCTTGCTGCAGTTAAACCCCACCATTCCCCTTTGTTGATAATGATGCATATGTAGTTAGTTCTGATGTAAGTCTTGCTGGGTACATTTGTACTCACATTTGCCTATTTTATGTTTTTGTAGAGAGACTTCGGTCTCGCTAGTAGTTCCGCGTGGACTTCGATGTTTAGCTTGTTACCTCAGCTACGATCTTGTGCCCTCGGCAGGATCTGGTAGATAGTCAGGCTTCTCAGCCTTTTTCATTTATAGATGTCTGTACTTAGACATGATAGTTTCCGCCTGTGCTTTGATCTGTATGCTCTGAATGTTGGGTCATGAGACCCCTGTTTGTAATATCTCGCTCCTCGGAGCCTATTGATAAATACTTGAGTCGTAGAGTCATGTTGTGATGCCATGTTGTGTTTGCACATATCGAGCATATTGTGTGTATGTTATTGAAATGCTTGGTATGTGTGGGATCTGACTATCTAGTTGTTTATCTTTAGTAGCCTCTCTTACCGGGAAATGTCTCCTAGTGTTTCCACCGAGCCATGGTAGCTTGCTACTGCTCCGGAACACTTAGGCTGGCCGGCATGTGTCCTTTTTCGTTCCTGTGTCTGTCCCTTCGGGGAAATGTCACGCGATGAATACCGGAGTCCTGTTAGCCCGCTACAGCCCGGTTCACCGGAGTCCTGCTAGCCCAGTGCTACAGCCTGGATTCACTCGCTGATGACCGACACGTTCGATGCTGGGTCATGGATGCCTGTCCCTGTAAGTTTGTGCCACTTTGGGTTTACGACTAGCCATGTCAGCCCGGGCTCCTTATCATATGGATGCTAGCGACACTATCATATACGTGTGCCAAAAGGCGCAAACGGTCCCGGGCAAAGGTAAGGCGACACCCGTGGGAATACCGTGCGTGAGGCCGCAAAGTGATATGAGGTGTTACATGCTAGATCGATGTGGCATTGAGTCGGGGTCCTGACATCTTAATATTGAAGGCAAGACGAAAGATACCTTAAAATCTAGGATTGATTTGACACACCTGGGTATCAAACAGGATTTGCAGGTGCAAGATGAAGGTAAACCACGGGATATGGCACCAGCTGTGTACGTCTTGGACAAGGTAAAAAGAAAATAATTCTACGGGGTCCTGTCACATGTGAGATTCCCACATGGATTTGCTTCCTACCCTGAAAGGAGAGTCAGTGCAGATGGAAACAAGGTACAAGGGTTGAAAACTTACCTGTTATCCTTAGAGGATTGGGCTGCCCTGACTTATATAGAGTAGTTGCAAAGTTGGGACAATCTTCAGGGAACTCTACAGTAGAAATATCAGGATAGATGCTTTGGAGTGTCTTAGAGACAAGATACCAACTATCCTATGCGACCTTGAGAAGATATATCCTCCAGCCTTCTTTGATGTGATGGTGCATTTGGTTGTTCATCTACCTGATGAGGCACTACTTAGAGGTCCAGTACAGTATGGATGGATGTACCCTATTGGAAGGCGGCTAGGCACTTTCAAGGGCTATGTTAGGAACAAAGCTAGACCCGAGGGTTCCATTGCATAGGCCTACATTGCTAGAGAAGCATTGACATTCTGCTCAAAATATATTGAAACAGTTGATCAGCTTAGCAAAGAGGTGGGTGAAGACAATCCTGGGCTCAATGTTTTCAATTATTCTGTTTGAGTTACAGGGAAGAGTCGACAAGAGGACAAACCTAAAGATTTGGACAAAATGGTTTGGTATGTGTTGAGTAACTGTCCTAACATACTACCTTATATCAAGTAAGTGCTAAGTATTGCAGCTTATACATCGTAATCTACTAAACTTGCAGCACATTCTTATATATTTAGATGTTTGACGCAATCACTATGTTGTGCAGCATCTACAAGAAGGAGTTACTGCCACAAAATCCAAGAAACATTGACAAGCTGGTTATGGCAGGATTTGCAAAATGGTTCAAGAGCCATGTAAGCTTTTGAATTGCAATGTCAGTTTTTTTAATATATTGAGTACATAAGATGATCAGCTTGTCTATTTTCTAACCATAGGTTAAGAAGATGCGGGAGAATGGGCAGCCAGTTGATGATGCCCTTTACTCACTAGCAATGGGTCCTGATACACGGGTAAGACATTATGAATCTTGCGTTGTTGGAGATGTGCGCTACAACACCCTTGCATGCGACGAAGGTAGGAAGACACAAAACAGTGCCATCATGAGCACGAATACATACGACAAAGAGATAACTGAAATGTATGCTAACATAACAGACATTGTTTAGTTGCAGTATATCTCCAGTTTCGAGGATCATCGGTGTGTGGTTCTGTTGTGTTGTCATCAGTATAACCTGTTTTCCAGGATCGCAAAACCCAGAGCTGATGATTATTTCAAATCCATCAATGTCAAGGCGGTATACCAGACCAACAAGCCTTTTATTTTGGCAAATCAAGCAACACAGATATTTTTCTTGGAAGACACATTTGCACGTAGCGATGACTGGAGAGTATTCCAAAGGTTTGAGCAGAGGAATTCGTTTAATGAAGTTGCACAACAAGATGATGCTTACACTGCTCCTGATGTACAAGATAACATAGATGTTCCTAATATCTTTGAGAACCGTCACATCAATGACGCCGGCGAAAAGATTGCCTGTCATGCTGTGGACATACAAGAGTTGATCAAGAAGAAGCCAACGTTCGAGGACATTGAAGATGAAGAAGAAGATGACACTATGGGGAATTACGATTCAGACTGATACACATGGCGAATATGTTGACGCTGCTGCTGCGGATGATGATTAGATTGCTTTTGTCGTATTTGCCTGTCAGAAGACATTTTTTTATCTACTATGTGAAATTGTGTTTGCTATGACAACTGAAACCTGATGAACGTGTTGTTTAGTATTTTGTTGTGAGAACATCACTTGTTATGTATGTTGATTTGTGTTTGGTGATTGTATGACGACTAAAACATGATGGCATTGTTGTTTAGTTCTACTCATATTTGGCTGTGAAACTTGAATTTGATGACATAGTTTGTTGTTGGACTGCAATTTGCTCGACGTCTTTGAATCGGAACAAAGCTGACCCGACAGGGCCTCTGCTAATTTATTTATTTATTACCAAAAGGGTTTCTGCTATTTATTTATTTATGTGCAAAAGGGGATACCCCCTGATTTTCATTAATAGAAATCATTAGATGTTCACAACACTACGCCCAGCCTGCTACACAGGTTTCATTCATTACTAGTTTCAACAAAGTGCTCATGTCATCCTACAGAGCACATCGATTTTGCCCATTATCTTCACAAGCTCTTTCATCTCCTCATTGTTGTCAAGGTCGTTCAGCAGTTGTTGCTTGGCCATGATATGAGGAACTGCATCTTTAACCTTCTGCTCTGCATCTTCCTCTTCTGTTGTTCCTTTAGTTACTTGTCCAACACCCCAACCTGCTGGTATTGGGATTCTCGGCTAACCAAATAATCAGCGTAGTTGCATTCCCCCACATCAGCAACTTCCCAGAAATACAAATCACACGAATCTTCCCTTTTCTGCACGAATCAAATTGGAAGATCATCAACCAAACTATTAAACAGCAACTGAAAGCAACAGAACAACACTTAAACATATTATTACCCCATGATTCGGGCATTTGTAGAAGACTCGACCAGGGTTGAGGATTATGGTTGAGACGTGATGGATGACTCTGCGTGATTTGCAGCAGTGGCACCACACCAACGGCGGCGGGTTGCGATGAGCAACCGGCTGCGGTACGTGTGCTGGCGGGGGTGTGATGAGACCCACAGGTGATGGTACGGGTGGCAACTTGGCGCATATCTGGTTGTTGCCTGCTGAAGAGCAGGTGGACAAGTAGCTCGCAGACATGGTTGTTGCGGATAGAGCTTCTGATGCTAGGCAGAGTAAGTAGAGAAGAGGAGAAGCGAACGTTGGATATGTCAGTTTCATTACTTGCAGAGTAGCATAGCACCATATATAGTCATAGTCTAGGTTTGAATTCGAACCAGCTATAGGAGCACATCTCTCTTTTTTTCTAAAACTCAGGAATGTCTCTTTACTGGTACACTAGCTTGTTATGTACACCTTCTCAAGGCTTTGATTTTCTTTCTTTTTTTGCGAGGAAGGAAGGAGGACAAAATTTAGAGTTCCTGGGACTCGAACCCAAGACCTCTCGGTTGAAAACCAAGGGTGCTAGTCACTTATGTGGCAAACGTTCCCTGGAAGGAGGACGGCAGATGAACGTATTTTCCTCGCAGTTTTAGTTGCGATGCAAGATCGAACGGTCGCAGTTTCGAGAATGTTATCAGGCGAACGAGCCCAGTTTTTCTTTTCTTCCTATATATAAAAAAGTATGCTACTTGGTGTCGGCTTAGTCAACAAACGATACTACCAACCTTGACCGTTGGATTGACATTCAACCTCTGTCGTGTTTCTTCAGTCTCTTCTTCCTCCAACCGCTAAATCCAAACCAGCGTCAGTGGGACCGCCTGCTCCCGCCTCCCATGGATGGCGGTGCTGCCGCGCACACATCGTGGCCACATCACACCCTAAAACTCTGCGCATCTTCCCCGGCTCCTATTCATTCCCATCTGAGGCCTCACCATCGTCCTCCGCCTTGGTTTGCTCACCGCGGCCCCGCCCTCCAGTGTTGTCAACATGCTCAACAATTGAGAGGAATAAGGAGATAACTGCACATGGTGAGGATGATGGTAGGGACCCAGCAGCGCGCGCTGTAATTTTGTTTTTTCGGGACGGAGAAGGGTATCAACTGGGTTGTGCGGGAGCTGTGGCGCGTCTAGCCCGGGCTTTTATTTCATATGTTTAGCACATGACCAGCACAATTTGTTTTTTCCTTTCTGAAAATGGCTAGCCAGCTATTTTGTTTTTTGTACAATAACTAACGTAGGCCTACTTGCTTTTCTATGCCCTGCTGGGATGGAAATCTTTCAAGACGAGGAGGGATGTATTTTTCCCAAAAAATGGGCTATAAGTAATAAGAAATGGGCTATAAGTAATAATAAATGGGATGTAAAAGAAAAAATACAGCAAACATGCAATTAGTTCCAAAATACTTTTTTCTTTCGGATTTTGATATTTTAAATTTCATTGTTTTTGTGCGGGTAAAATTTCATTGAATTTAAATTAAGGTATATTTAATTTTAAAATTAATTTGAATCTGGCAAGAAATTTCGAGTTGTATGCTGTTTGGGACAAATTTGGAGGCTGACTTGTGGGTCTACTTGGTTGACGTGTATGAAAGGCTTTGTCAACTTAGTCCACAAACGATTCTAGCAGTAGTGACCGTTGGATGTTAACCCAACGACCGTGCTGCTTCTTCAATATCTGATCTTCTTGCTTCATCCGCCCAAACCAGCACCGGTGGGACAGCCTGCTCCCACCTCCTGTGGCCGGCAATGCTGCCGCATAAGCCGCACCGCCCCACCCTACTCCATTGCTGGCCAGGCGATTCCTCTATCACCCACACCTCCTGTTATTTTCCGGCGACGACAGCCGGACCAATAAACGCTCGTACTCCCCACCGCGTGGGCAACCACTATCAAGTCTTCACCGGCTCTGTGTCGTTCCCTTCATAGGTCTCGCTG
This sequence comes from Triticum aestivum, assembly GCF_018294505.1. NCBI lineage: Eukaryota > Viridiplantae > Streptophyta > Magnoliopsida > Poales > Poaceae > Triticum > Triticum aestivum. The sequence goes on from NC_057807.1 coordinate 373,467,680, forward strand.
TCGTCCACCGACATGGTGCTCTCGGCGCGGCCTAATCAACGTGGTCAATGAACGACATCCATCGAACGTGGACTATACGTGGAGAGGCTGACAGCTGGGTCCACGGCCGCACACAAGGAAACGCCTCCTTATCACGCGCAAAATAATGATTCCTCCACCTGACATTTGGGACCCACCGGAAGGGCCTCTATATTTCGCAAAAAAAAATGTTCCCCCCGCTGATAGGTCAGACCCACCAGCTATATCTTTGCACGCAAGGAAGTGCCTCCTTATTATGCACAAAAAATGAATACTCTCCCTGCTAGCTGGAACCCAGCATAGTGGGAGGCTGACTTGTGGGCCTACTAAGTTGACGGGGATGGAGGGCTTTGTCAACTTAGTCAATATGAACGATTCTAACTCCAGTTACCATACGATGTTCATCCAATGACCTTAGTGCTTCTTCAACCTCTGGTCTTGTTGCTCCAGGCGCCCAAACCAGCGGCGGTTGTGCCGCGTCCTCCCTCCTCCCGTGGCCGGCTGTGATGCCGCGGAGGCCTCACCGCCCTCTACCACTCCCACCGCTGGCTAGGACATCCCTCTACTCACCCACACCCCCTGTTATTCTGCGGCGACGGCAGCCTCACACCGCAGCCGATCCAGTGAACCCTCGTTCTCCTCTCCGCATGGGCATCCACTACCGCGTCTTCCCCGACTCTGCGTCGTCCCCTTCCTAGGCCTTGCCGTCGTCCACCGCCTTGGTGCTCTCAGCGTGGCGTGGTCAATGTGGTCAACGACCGACTTCCATCAAAAGAGTATTATACGTGGAGAGGCTGACAGTTGGGTCCACGGCCGTAGCAAGGAAGTGCCTCCTTATTACACGGAAAATAATGATTCCTCCACCTAACAGCAGGGACCCACCAGACGGGCCATCATATTTTGCAAAAAAACATTTCCCCCTTGACTGCTGGGACCTACCAGCTACATCTTCGCATGCAAGGAAGTGCGTCCATATTAAGGGGGGAAATATTCGCCCCTGACTACTGGGATGAAAGTGCAACAATCACTGGGTGGTTTTGGTAATTCCTAGCAACATATAGCTCATTGAGCTAATACTATTTCAAGATAAATATTTCAGGAAAGCTCAATGATTGGCATGGCATGGATGAGAAAAGTGGATACCTCAAAATGCTAAGGACAAAAGGATTGGCTCAAGCTCAAAGAACAAGACTCAACATTTTCTATTTTAGTGATCCAAGATCACATTGAGTCTATAGGAAAAGCCAATACTATCAAGGAGGGATGAGGTGTTGCTTAATGAGTTTCTTGCTCAAAATGCTCAGTGATATGCTCCAAATCCCTCAACTACTTTCTCACATCCACATATGTCCCAAACCAAAAGTCGAACTCGGCTCCACCGAAACTGTCTATCTGACGCCACCGAGTTCTGTTGACATAGCCATAGCCACAAACCCTAGTCTTTTCTGTCTCACTGATAGGGATCTCGGTCTCACCGAGATGGGATTGTAATCTCTTTGTTTCCCTTAGTAACATTTTGGTCAAACCGAGATGAGCGATCGGTCCCACCGGGATTGCAATGCAAACTCACTGTTTCCCTTTTGTAACGTTTCGGTCCAACTGAGATGAGCGAATCGGTCCCACTGAGTTTGCCTGACCAACCCTCTGTGTGTCTATTACCAAAATCGGTCTCACCAAGTTTGTGTAATCGGTCTCACCGAGATTACGTTATGCCCTAACCCTAACCATATCAGTCCCACCGAGTTGGCATGTCGGTCCCACCGAAAATCCTAATGGTCACATTATTTACTAAATCGGTCCGACCGAGTTTGGTAAGTTGTGTGTCACGGTTAGATTTTGTGTTGAGGCTATATATACCCCTCCACCCACTCTTCATTTGTGGAGAGAGCCATCAGAACATACCTACACTTCCAGCATTCATTTTCTGAGAGAGAACCACCTACTCATGTGTTGAGGTCAAGATATTCCATTCCTACAACATAAATCTTGATCTCTAGCCTTCCCCAAGTTCCTTTCCACTCAAATCTTCTTTCCACCAAATCCAAATCCTGTGAGAGAGAGTTGAGTGTTGGGGAGACTATCATTTGAAGAACAAGAGCAAGGAGTTCATCATCAACACACCATTTGTTACTTCTTGGAGAGTAGTGTCTCCTAGATTGGCTAGGTGTCACTTGGGAGCCTCTGACAAGATTGTGGAGTTGAACCAAGGAGTTTGTAAGGGCAAGGAGATCGCCTACTTCATGAAGATCTACCCTAGTGAGGCAAGTCCTTCGTGGGCGACGGCCATGGTGGGATAGACAAGGTTGCTTCTTCGTGGACCCTTCATGGGTGGAGCCCTTCATGGACTCGCGCAACCGTTACCCTTCGTGGGTTGAAGTCTCCATCAACGTGGATGTACGATAGCACCACCTATCGGAACCACGGCTAAAAAATCTCGGTGTCAACATTGCGTTTGCCTCCTCAAACTCCTCCCTTTACCTTCATATGCAATTGTTTTACATTCCACCGCTACACTCTTAGAATTGCATGTGTAGTTTGATTGCTTGACTTGTACTAAGTTGCTAAAATCTGCCAAGAACTAAAATTGGGAAAAGGCTAGATTTTTATTTGGTCAAGTAGTCTAATCCCCCCCCCCTCTAGACATACTTTTGATCCTACAAGTGGTATCAGAGCTTTGGTCTCCATTTGCTTTGATTTTCATAGCTTTTGGTGGTCATAGCCTTGGTTTCACAACCTAGGAGAGTATGGCGTCTAGCGAGGGAAATTGCCACCGTAGAGGTTCTTACTTTGATGGTACTAATTTTGCTAGTTGGAAGCATCAGATGAAAATGCATATTCTTGGACATAACCCCGCCGTTTGGGCTATTGTGTGTATTGGCTTGCAAGGTGAATTCTTTGATGGGAGAGAACCGAACCATGAAGCTACTGCGGAAGAGTTGAAGATGCTGCAATACAATGCTCAAGCTTGTGATATCCTCTTCAACGGATTATGCCCCGAAGAATTCAACAAAATCAGCCATCTTGAGAATGCAAAGGAAATTTGGGATACTTTGATTGACATGCACGAAGGTACCGACTCCGTCAAGGAATCCAAGTTGGATGTGCTTCAAAGTCAACTTGGCAAGTTCAAAATGAAGGATGGTGAAGGCGTCGCTAAGATGTACTCTAGGCTTGCTCTTATCACAAATGAGATTGCCGACTTAGGAAGTGAAGAGATGACCGACAAATTCATCATCAAGAAGATCCTAAGAGCCTTGGATGGAAAATATGATACGTGTGCACATTGATCCAAATGATGCCCAATTACAAAGATCTTAAGCCAACGGAAGTCATTGGAAGAATTGTTGCTCATGAGATGTCACTCAAGGATAAGGAGGAGCTCCACAACAAGTCAAGTGGTGCTTACAAAGCCTCATGTGAAGCTCCCACATCATCAAGTGAGAAACAAACCTTCAATGAAGAATTGAGCCTAATGGTGAAGAACTTCAACAAGTTCTACAAGAGTAGAAGTAAGGAAAGGAGTTCCAAGTCAAGGTCCTACAATGACAAAAGATATTCTAGTCGTGAGCGTAATTGCTACAATTGTGGAAGACCCGGACACTATTCCAATGAGTGTACGGCTCCCTACAAAAGAAGAGAAGATTCTCCAAAAAGAAGGAGTAGAAGAGAAGAATCGCCATCAAGAGAAAGAAGGAGTAGAGATGATCGTTATGAACGAAGAACATCCCGAAGAAGCAAGGATTCGGAAAGGAAGGACAAGTCATCAAGGAGCTACACAAAACAAAGACATCAAACTCATGTTGGTGAATGGGTATCCGGCTTCGACTCCGATAATCACTCCGAGAGAAGCTATCACTTTGACTCCGAATATACTCAAGATGAAGGTGTTGCTGGTCTAGCACTTGTGTCAACCAACTCCTACAACATATTTTGACTCACCAAATGAAGTAATTGGAAGATGCTTCATGGCTAAAGGCCCAAAGGTATCACACCCCGAGTATGTTGATTTCAATAGTGATGAAGATGACTTGTTAGGTGATGATTATTTACTTGTTGACAACACTAGTGATGAATACTATGATGAAACGTCAAATAATCATGCTAATAAAGATAAAACGGATGACAATGATAAGGAGAAGATTGAGCGCCTAAGTAAAGAACTAAACACTCTTAAGTTAGCTCATGAAACTATCTTGGAAGATCATCGAGAACTTTTAAAGAGTCATGATCAGTTACGCTTTGAAAAGCTCCACCTTGAGCAAGAGCATGAGTTTTTGAAGGCAATCAATGATGATCTTCGCAAGAAAAGTTCTTCTTACATTGCCAAGTGTTTACTCTTATCTACTTACATGCCACAAGTCAAGTCTAGTAACAAGAACAAGAAAGATTCTTATTCTAGTAGTAACAATAATCATGCTAAATCCGATATTGTTGCTTCTAGTAGTTCTCTTGATTACACTAATGATTCTCTTAGCCAAGTTACACTTGAGCAAGAAAATAGCTTATTGAAGGGAATTATAGAGAAGTAAGCAATTCGAGGAAATTGTACGCAAGCAAGGAAGGAACCGGAAGAATCAAGGTGTTGGTTTTGAATGAAAGTTCAATGCCAATGGAGTTGAGTGGGAAGAAGATCAATACCCCAAGACGAAGTTTGTTCCTCAACAAGAGAAGTATGATCCTACTTATTTCAAAGGGACACAAGCTCAAGATGATCTTCCACCACAAGACCACAAGCAAAAAGGCAAGGACAAGCTTTAAGAGGAGATTGATGCATTTTAAGAAGCTCCTAAGGCCTTGGTCAAGTGGGTTCCCAAGACTACATCAAGTTCTACTTCATCAAGTACAATTACAATTCCAAGGATTCCCATCAAGATGATGTGGATCCCAAAGAATAAGAACTAGAGAGTTCTTGAGGGTGACTCCGCCAACATACTTCACTCATATCATTTTGGCAAGGACAAGTGCAATCAACTTCCACATCTTGCACTAGTTCAAGGAGTCACAAACCCTCTTGTTGGTAAGACAAGGGACAAGGTAACCTAATGCTTTCATGGACATCATCTTGTGTGTGCATCACTCTATGTCTATGGATATCCTTGTTTGTTCCTTGTGGGACTAACCCATGTAGGTATTGAAAGTGCAACTCACTCCAATGGATTGCTCCAAATGATCTACATCAACATTGAGCGTCCACATCTTCAACACCTACATGAAGTCATCATCGACAAAACCCAAGGTTAGTTCATCCCTCTTAGGGGGGATCTCACATCTAGGGGGAGCTTTACTCTAAGAATTGAGCTAAAGCAACTCTAATGGTGTGAACACAACAATGCTTTATGTAAAAGTGGTAACCCCACTTGTGCTTAAACGATGAGTATGACCAATGATCAAATGTTCTCATTTGAAGTCAATATACTCATATATAGATGACCTAGTCATCGCCAATTATTTGATAGATGCTAGAATTAGTTGCGCATGCTTGCCACATATTTCATTTGCCATTTTATTGTGTGAGCATGTTGGTTGCATACTTTACTCATTCAAGGACATCCACTTGTTGTTTTGATTGTTTGGTCTCTTTTCTTTTGCCAAGTGGATGGACAAGAATGCCTAAGAACCTTCTCTAGCTATCTATGATTTTCTTGTCTCAAACTCTATTCATGCTACATCACAAAGTTTGATCAAGTCAGATTCGAACCACTCTGTGTGAGGAGCACTCGGAGTCCCCAATTTTTCATAGACTTAAACTTCCAAAACCTCTTTGTGCATTTTGGTCTGACCGATTCACCCTTTTCGGTCATACCGAGATCACTAAATTGATCTAGGTTTTCAACCTGAGTGCAACCGATTAGAACTTTTTGGCCACACCGAGTTGCAGTAACTGCTTGCAGTTTTGCATCTCGGTGCCACCGAGTTGTTCCACTCGGTCACACCGACAGGGTCACGCTATATATACTCACAGGTTAAATTTTGGAAAAAATTCCAAAACCCTTCGCCCGCGCACAGCCTGCTCTGCCTCCTTGGGTCTCCGGATCATCCTCTTCGCCGCCAGCGACCTCCCGCCGCTGGTCTCCGACGCCGTAAACGGCATTCTGCCATGCCGTTTCCGTTGTAGCAAGTTCACCGCATTAGGGTATGAACTTGAAACTTTGTGCTATTCTTTAACTCTGGTTCCTAGCACATTTCTTTGCCATGATTCTTGCCACGTTTGAAATCATTCTGTCCAGCGAGAACACTCCATAGATTAGATTTGATAAATTTAGGGTTAGGTTTCCACCGAACTCATCTCGGACCGACTGAGTTGTAGAAATCGGTCTCACCAATTTGGCTTAGGCCATTGCACTTGTTATTTTCGGTCTGACCGAGAATTGCAAATCGGTGTGATCGAGATCAATTCATTGTGAAACCCTAGCAGTCTCAGTGCCACCGAACTGTGACTCGGTCTGACCGAGTTCACTAGTTTAGGTTCCAAAAGCTGCTTCGGTATCACCGAGTTTACAAATCGGTAGCTCCGAAATGCTTTTTGTGGAAAACTAAAACTAACTTTTTTACTCAATTGTTTTGCAAAAACCTCTGTACTTTGTGATGCTCATCCACTCTACCTTGTCTACATCTATTCATAGGGTCTGTTGTCAGTGAGTTTGCCTGAAGATGTCTGATCAAAGTGATAGCCAGAACAAGTCAAAGGAGCAAGCTCAGATGAGTGAGGGCACTAGTCCCTCAAGCAGTTATGATGAGGGTAGCAGGAGCACACCCAACAATTTGCCAAAAGCAGCCACTAGGACAAGAAAGAAGAAAACCTCGGATTCTGAAGATGAGGACTATATTGCTGTTGAGGATGAGGCCACTTCAAAGAAAAAGGTGTTGAAAAGGAGAATGGCATAGCTGCTACCACAAATCCAGGCATGAACAAGAAGGCACCTGCCAGGAGAGTGCCCACATCCAAACCTAGGAAGGTTGCCACTAGTGAAACCATGAAGTTCACCATTAAGTCTGAAGAAGAAGCTGCTGGCCAAGATAAGAAGAAGAAGAGGGTGAGAACAACTACTACCAAAGTCCTTGGCAAGCCCTCTATGAGGAGAGATTCTGATGAGGAAGAAGAAGAGGAAGAGGATGTTGCACCAGCACCCAAAGCTCAGAAGCTCATGGGAGATGCAATCAAGTCAGGGGCTACTCCATCTAAGCCCAAAGCTGCTCCCAAGGCTGCTGCTCCAGCTCCAAAGCCTAAATCCAAGAGGAACACCAGAAGTATACCTGCATTAGAGAAGAACAAGGCCAGTTCCTGAAGCTGCTGAAGAAGAAGATGACTCTCTTGTTTTGAGAAAGTTGAAGCCCAAGATTCCTGACCATAATGATGCTCATCCAGTAGCTGAAGACATGCACATCAGAAAGGATGTTGGACTGAGATTGTGGAGACAGTCATATCCATATGCTGTGAGGAGAAGGACAACAGTTGACTACAGATTTCATACAAAGGAGCAACATGATTTTTATGAGACAATTTTTCTTGACAAGAAGCCCATTGTATGTGACATGAGATGGATCAATTGGGAGTACATCAAGAAGAATGAAGCTCACTATCCAGGAGTATATGACAGCTTCAAATCATGTGGAGTTGATGACTTTGTTGCCCAGAAGCTCACCAAGTGGAATGATGAGCTCATCATGCAGTTTTACTCCACATCTCACTTCTACCCAGATGGGAAGATCATATGGATGTCTGAAGGTACTAGGTACCAATCCACAGTTGAAGAATGGGCTGAGTTGATCAATGCTCCAAAAGAATCTGAAGATGACTTGGATGTATATGCAGAGACAAAGAAAGACCACAACTCTATGGCACACATATATAGAGAGAACCCAGATAAAGCTTTGGAAACTCATAAGCTTGGATCTGTTCACTACTTGTTGTCTGGTCTGCCTACAATCAACTGGATCCTTAGGCACACATTGCTACCCAAGTCAGGAGATCACAAGATGATCAGAGGACATGCTATCAACTTGCTGCATTTGTTTGATATACCTCAAAAATTCAAAGTCATGAGTCTGATTGTGGAAACAATCAAGAGAACAGCAGCAGATCAGAAGAGAAGTTGTGGGTATGCTCCACACATTCAGGAGCTCATCAACTCAAAGATGGGCACATGCACATATCTTTTGGATAAGGAGCATCTACCCTTATATCCTGAGTTTGAAGATAACACAGTTGAGATGAATGAGGAGGAACCATCATCTGTGCAAGCACATGAGAAAAGAGAGAAAGCAAGGGCAGAGAAAGATGCAAAGATTCCAACTGCTGAAGAGGAATCTCAAGTGTTCCTGAAGAGCAAGCAAGATCAGCTTGGCTACTTGATTGCCTCCACCTTGAGGATTGAGAAGGGCTTGGCCACCCTGACTCAAAACCTGGAGAGCTTGGACAGGATCATTGAGCAGAAGTTTTATCCACTTGATGTGAAGGTCACTAAGATCCAAACTGCAGTTGAGCAACTTCAGGAGGATGTGGAGGAGAAGAAGGGCAAGTCTACTACAGATGCATTTGCTAGAGTGCCCAGAGGACAGAGATCTACTGCAGTGCATGTTCCAGACACAAGAGCTACATCATCCGCACTAGCTGCCACAGCTTCAGTGCCAGCAGCTCCAGCTACATCAACTTATGCTTTCGTCCTTGGAGTCATCTCTACACCACCTCAAGAAGATCAAGCCTGAGAGTCGTTTAGCACTACGCATTTTTGAACTTTTTGATAACTTGTTGCCAAAGGGGGAGAAAAATGTATAGATCATAGGCTTCGAGAGAGAGTGTTGCTTTTGATCTCTCTTGTTTTTTGGTGGTTGAACTTCTTTATTGTGTGTTTGCTTGATACATTGTGCCTTTTGTGAGATACTTGGATGATCATGTGTTTGATCATATGCTACCTTAATGCTTGCTGGATGATATTATCTTTTATATCCTTATATGATCATTCACTTTGCACTACAAAAAAAGGCACATCCGTGACATTTTGGGCCGAACGAATTTTTTTTGTCATACATATGACACTTCTATGATGATAATTGTGACAAAACCCGGTATCATCATAGATGTGGTGGGCACCTACTTCTATGACAAATAATCATGACAGAAAATGGGCTTTTCATCCTGGGCGGGCCGAAGACGCAGCTGCATGACATTCTTTGGGTCGTCCATGACGGAAGAAACCATGGTAGAAGCGAGGGGGAGGAAAATTTTGGGGAGTTGCCGGTTACGGTGGGAGGTCGGGGGCGGAGCGATGAGCGTTTCTCTTGTACATACGTGCGTGTGTGCGAGGCGTTGGCTCTAACTGAACCCAGGCGAGGCGTTGGGCTCTAACTGAACCCAAGCGATTGCACTGCAGGCTACGCGTTACTGAACCTGAGAGATCGATCGATGGCTATTAACTGAACCCGATGGAGTGATTCCTTCGCTACTGTTGCTAACTGAAGCCGATCAATGCTGCCTCTGGGATGAACAGTGAGCGTTGCGGGGGGGTGGATGAACAGTGAGCGGTGGTGTTGCCTCTGGATGAACAGGAACCCGTGGTGTGGAGGGCTGGATGAACAGTAGAGGGTGGAGGGTGGCCGTGGAGGAATGGTTGAACAGGAACCCGTGGTGTGGAGGGCTGAATGAACAGTAGACGGTGGAGGGGTGCCCGTGGAGGGGTGGTTGAATAGTAGCCGGTAGAGTAGCGCGTGGTGGAGGCTGGATGAACAGGAGCCCGTGGAGGCTGGAGGAGGTCGACGGTAGCCCGTGGAGGCTGGAGGAGGTCGACGGTGCAGATGAACAGTATCTCGTGGAGTCCCGTTTTGCGGTACGCCACACCCCTCCCGATGAACAGGACCCCCTGTTTCGACCGTAGGAGGTCCGTTTCATCCGTTTTGCGGTACGCCACACCCCTCCCGATCAACAGGACCCCCATTTTGACCGTAGGAGGTCCGTTTCGTCCGTTTTGCGGTATGCCACACCCCTCCCGATCAACAGGACCCCCGTTTCGACCGTAGGAGGTCCGTTTCCTCTGTTTTGCGGTACGCCAGGCCCCTCCCGATCAATAGGACCCCGTTTCGAACGTGGCCGATCGAACACAAGGCCGTTTCCTCTGTTGTGTGGTACGCCAAGCCTCATTTCCATCGCTTGTTCCGTCCAAGCCCTCCCGATGAACACGACCACGCATTCCGTTCTGACCCATCTGGTTGGCTCCCCATGAACACGACGACGATGATGTTTCTCCGTTCTGACCCAGCCATGTATGTATGCGCGATAGGCGTTAGAGACCCTGCCTGTATGTATGTACGTGGCCATATTTTCTTTCTTGCACCCTCGCCGTTGTACGTACATGTACATGCTACATGCGCACCTCTACTACGACACGTGCGCACCTCTACATCTACGACACGTGTGCGCCTCTACATCGACCAGTATGTACGTACACGTTCGCGACCAGAGTGACAAGGTACGTACGCTTCGACCAGGTGGGTTCCGACTGTCCGGCACTTCCTTGCCTGCGAAGATGTAGCTGGTGGGTCCCAGCAGTCAGGGGGGCAAATCGTTTTGGTTTTTTTTGCCCGGACGTACTTCCTTGCGTGCGAAGATGTAGCTGGTGGGTCCCAGCAGACAGGGGGAAACATTTTTTCGCGAAATACGGTGGCCCATCCGGTGGGTCCCCGCTGTCAGGTGGAGGAATAATTATTTTGCGCGTAATAAGGAGGCACTTCCTTGCTGCGGCCGTGGACCCAGCTGTCAGCCTCTCCACGTACAGTCCACGTCCGATGGAAGCCATTCCTTGACCACGTTAACCACGCGCGCCGAGAGCACCAGGGCGGTGGACGACGGCGAGGCCTAGGAAGGGGACGACACAGAGCCGGGGAAGACGTGGCAGTGGATGCCCACGCGTAGAGGAGTATGAGGGTTCACTCGTTCGGTTGCGGTGTGAGGATGCTGTCGCCGTAGAATAACAGGGGGTGTGGGTGCGTAGAGGGATGGCCTAGCAGTGGTGGGAGTAGTAGGGGGCGGTGAGGCCTCCGCGGCATCACAGCCGGCCACGGGCGGTAGGAGCAGGCGGCACGACCGGCGCTGCTTTGGGCGGCTGGATCAAGAAGACCAGAGGTTGAAGAAGCACTACGGCCGTTGGATGGACATCGTACGGTCACTGGAGCTAGAATCGTTCATATATTGACTAAAGTTGACAAAGGCCTCCGTCCCTGTTAACTTAGTAGGCCCACAAGTCAGCCTCCCACCAAGGTTGGTCCCAGCTAGCAGGGGGTATTCATTTTTTTTGTGCGTAATAAGGAGGCACTTCCGGTGGGTTCGAGCTGACAGCGGGGGGAACGTTTTTTTCGTGAAATATGGTGGCCCGACCTGTTGGTCCCAGCAATTAGGGGGAAACGTTTTTTGCGAAATACTGGTGGCCCGTCCAATGGGTCCCAGATGTCAGGTGGAGGAATAATTATTTTCCGCGTAATAAGGAGGCACTTCCTTGCGGCTGTCGTGGACCTAGCTGCCAGCCTCTCCACGTACAGTACTCTTCCGATGGAAGTCGGTCGTTGACCACATTGACCACGCCGTGTCGAGAGCACCACGACGGTGGACGACGGCGAGGCCTAGGAAGGGGACGACACAGAGCCGGGGAAGACACGGCAGTGGAAGCCCAAGCGGAGAGGAGTACGAGGGTTCATCGGTTCGGCTGCGGTGTGAGGCTGCCGTCGCCGTGAAATAACAGGGGGTGTGTGTGAGTAGAGGGATGCCCTGGCCAGCGGTGGGAGTAGTAGGGGGCGCTGAGGATTGCGCAGAAGCACAGCCGGCCACGGGAGGCGGGAGCAGGCGGTCCCGCCGGCGCTACTTTGGCGGCTGGAGCAAGAAGGTCAGAGATTGAGGAAACACGACGGCCGTTGGATTGACATCCAACGGTTACATCTGCTAGAATCGTTTGTTGACGTAGTATGTAATAACTAAAAAATCTTGCATATGCGTCAACTAAACAGGCCCACAAGTCAGACCACTCCCTCTTTTTTTAATAATTTATATATAGCTCATGGAAACTTCTTATGCAATTTATTGCAGTCGTTTTTTTTTGGTTGGCCAGGGCCAATTTCGCATATTTCTGTGGGTTCCAAACTATTTTTAATACTGAAATGTCGAGCCAGATTTAAAGTACTTTGAAGATATATTTGAATTAGGTTAATGCCCAGTGAAATAGGAATCTGAAAATGTGAAAAAAATCAGAAATTATAAAGTAATTGCCAATTTGTCATCTGTTTTTATATTTACAACCCGTTTCATATTACTTTCAAGGCGTAGAAAAATAAGTGGGCCTAGATTGGGTATTCTTCAGAAAAAATAAACTGGGCTCATTCGCACAAAGAAAAAATAGCTGGGCTGGTCACATGGTGAACATAAAATATAAGCCTGGTAGACGGGCCACAGCCCAGTTCAAACCCTGCTCCGTCTCAACAATACCAAACAAAAAAAATACTGCTCGAGTAGCTACGTCCTAGGTGTCTGCCAATCTTGTGCTATTCTCTTGTCTATTGACTATATACGCTCACAATGTCGTGGGTCCCAGATGTCAGGAAAACACTAGGAGGAAGCATTTTATTTTTCCATACGCTGACGTGGTGGGCCCCTACTGTCATCCTCTCCACGTACTTCTGCCGATTCCTGTTGTTTGTTGACTATGTTGACAACGCGAGAGGGCGGCGCCGCGGCGAGCGCACCAAAGCGCATGGAGGATGTCGGTGTTAACGATTTAGGAGACGGTGGGGCGGTGATGCGTGTGCTGAGGCGCAGCCAGCCATGGGAGGCAGAAGCAGGCGGCCCCGCCGGCGCTGGTTTGGTTTTGGCGGCTGGAGGAAGACAGGACTGAAGAAACACGACAAACTGTAAAAGCAGCAGGAGTACTTAACAACCTTAACTGAAACTAGCAGGGGCACTTAACAACCAAAGCTGAAAGCAGTATGAGTACTTATACAGGTTCAACCGTACAAAGCACGCCTCGAACAGTGCTACTTTGTCTACAGGCTACAGTTAACCAAGGGTGAGGCTGCCAAGCCCCAGGACAAGGCCCAGGCGCCACCCCGCGCATCCACAACCTTCTGAAAGCGGCTTCATCTCGCAACATGGTCAATAAACAGGATATTCGCTTTAGAGCCATGGAAAAGCATGAACATAATCTTCTGTCCTATTCTCCAAGATGGACGGGCCTTCATTATCTGAGACCACCCACGAATAAGTATCTTCTCACCTCCAAGGGGAATTGAGTAGGTCGACTTAAACATCATGTTGTGACCAAGCGCAAGTCTGACCCGACCATGGTCAGGCATCTGTATAGGAACAATAGAACTCGGCAGTTCCTGTTTCAAGAAGATCACAGCTGTAAAATTATGTATAAGCAATAGTTTATGAACAACATATATAACAGAAAACAGCTCGTACCATAAGTTTCTCGACATAGTTGGACCTGTTCAACGAGTGCAGCAGTGACACACATATCCCACGTGGCCTTCCACCATTGAAACGCCCCACAAGGACCTCAAGATGATCAATAAAGTGTCGGAACATGTGGATGTCGTCCCAGTCAACTTCAGTGCCATCACTAACAGCCGAGTTACTACAGAATAACAAACGAGCAGCATGCTTAACTCTGAAAAAACCTACACGTGCCACCAATTATAAGAAAATATTAGTTAGAAGTATCATCTTCGTGAGAGATTCGTTGCTACTTCTAAAGTTAAATTGTGATTAGTTAGACAGAACAAGTGGATTAAGAAGTAATCGAGGCAACAAGCAAGAGCCAGATATAAAACTAACATGGATTAACAATTGGAACAACGTCGGGGTGGAAGATCGTAGTGAGGTTGAGACCAGGTTCTGCTATTTCCATCAACATTCGTGCGCCAACTTTCAGTCTGTAACACTTGAGAAAGTTTATCCAAGTTCGGCCATAAAAAAGCAGCGATCTTCTTGGTTCATGAACCCAACTCGGAAGTAATATCCATGGGTTGTCTTCACTGTGACCATTAAACTAGTGTATTCAGTTATGGCAAGGCCGAGCATCTTGAGTACATGTGTTCTGGCAGAGCAAATAATACACTGCAGGAAAAATAATATGAGAACACAGCATGTTCAAAAAAACCACCCTCCCAGATGGAGAAGAGGATTCTAGGAACATACTGTGCGCGTTTCAAAATGTTGTGGTAGGATGAGAAGGAACAAGTGTGGCGTCTCGCCGAAGGTGCAGAAATCTGTAGGGTACTCGCACTTTGGGCACTGCAACTGAAACACACTAGATCCAGTATGAAGAAAAATGCATCAACGGCGGCGGCTGCCATCCTAGGATTACCTGCGACCAAGGGACTTGGATTTATTGGGGATGGATGAAGAATTCGTACCTGGTTCTCCATGAGAAAACCCTATGCAATCGCCGAGCGGGGGTTTTCTCTGAACAAGCAGACGAGGGAGAAGGGGATTCAGGCCCAGTGAAATATTGGCGCTTCGTCCGTCCAGCTTACTGCTAAAGCTGGAAAGGGGGGGTTGTGATTTGACGGCTCATTGGGCATTACTGCGGCGCTACGACCGGGGTGTGTCTATCGTGAAGTTGTGCACTCTAATTTGTGCATATGGCACGTGGACCCCGTTGCCGATTGCCCCACATATCAGCGAAAGGAAGTAGAAAGACAGCAGTAACTAGTTACACATAAATATATATTTTGACAGAGAGATACTCCCTCTGTAAGAAATATACAAATCTTTTATATCACAGGCTCACCTTGCCAAGAAATATACTCCCTCTACAACGCACGGGCATTATGGGGGTTCAGCTTTTTTATGGGGGTTCAGCTAAGAATATAATACTCAGATAGGCTCACGGTTCTGGACTTTCGGCCGCAGGCCGACCCTGCATGTTTGGGGGCCCATGTGTAATACCTCAGCGCTTTTCATATTGCAAGCGATCGGTACTGCGCTGGTTTTAGATGCTGTCGCAAGGCGAATACACAAAATTGAATAAAGCACGACAGCTGTTGGAATGAAATCGAACGACAGTTCCTAACCAGCAATCAGAGTTGCAATTCTATCAACGATATACCATGTGATAAATAATATTGTCGTACTACTTATACACACAGGACACTTGTTTCACCATGCCAGATTATTACATCAAAATCTCTTGGAGGATAGATCAGTTCGGCAGTTGCGTGCTGCTACTGGAGAATTTCAAAGTTGATTTGGACCAGCTCTCCTTGCCGAGAAAGTTCGATTTTGACATCATCCCCTACCGCAAGATATGATTTATATTTGAATCTTGACCATCCTTTAGCATCAATCATCATGCGACCATCCTTTGTACTTACGGTATATTGAGCAGGTTCATTCACACCAAGGTTGCGCATGGTAAGAGAAACTTGGCCGCGGTCGCCCGGATTGTTGATAGACTCCCTCGTTGCTCTAGGAATTCTCTGTTTGAAAACAAGAAGACATACCCAAACAGTTAGATCAACACAGTGAATCATGTGAAACAACATGGAAAGGAAAAAGAACGAAGCACTTGGGCGGCCAATGCTTACCAAGAAGGTGGACATGTCGGTTTTTGTAAGGGCTTTGGTATATGAAGTGTGAACTGCAGCCCAGTCTGTTGCCGGTGCAACTGCACAGGCCGGACCAAATGCAAGTGCAAGTGTTGGTGTAGGTGCCGAAGCCGCTGCTGCTGCCGGAGATGGTGCTCCTTGTAGAGCTGGTGCCGGTGTCGATGCTCGATCCTCCGGTAGATCAGACTGATCCGCTGACGCGGTCGGTGCCCAATCCTCAGCTGGATCAGACTGAGCTGTTGCCGTTGTCAGTGCTAGAGAAACTGCCGGTGCTCGATCTGTGCGAGACAGCGGCGATCGTGTCTGGTCTGCTATGATCAGCTTTCTAACTTGACTAGGATCCGTGACCCTGATCCAGTTTTTTTCTTCATTTCTTTTAAACGCAAGAAGGACTAATTGTGGCATTTTTATTAAACCAAACTGCAGTTCATCATAGGGATTCAGCTTGTACTCAGACAACAGACTGATCCAATTTTTTCCAGTAATATAAGTGATGGATAGTGCCTTCATTACTGACACGACATAAGAAGTGAAACCTGCAAAAATAGCCATCGTAGAGCAAACCAAATGGTTTATTCTGTGATGAATGTCACATGGCAAAACCTGCATCATAAAATTGCAGGAAAAGAAAGAAAACATGACATTAAATCAATAAGATTTAGACAGTAAATTAATAAGATTTACTTGATGTGACACGAGTGAATCCTTACCAGGAAATCACTATGTTGAAGTACTAAACAGAAAATTGATCGTCCAACTACGCGTGGCATGCAGGGGCCCTGCCTACTCCCACAAGCAGGACAGTCCAAAGGTCATGACAAATCGTATGGACCGAACATCCATGGGACTGGAGATCTTGGTGGGTGCGATAAACCCTGCAATGCATATAGATATTGGAGTGTAACCATAATTGATAAACCGTCCTCATAAAAAATATGATCTGGATACTTCAAAATCTACAGACTGAATTGAGTGGACAGACATTAACATAGATCATTCTCAGGACTGACCACACACCAAGAGCGGCAGTACTAATAAACAATACAGGGTTCACAAACACAAATCAAGTACTGAACAATAGTACTTACTACAGACAAGCAAAGTTGCACTAACTAAACTCTGCAGACTATTTCTTGCCACCGACCTACGGGATAAACCCCGCATAACTGACTAGGCCATGGACTTCGTGTGAGATGTCTACATGCACCATCACCATCTTGTCAACCTTGGAGAACCTAACAGAGTGGTCTTTCCACTCATAAACATGATGATGAAGACAGGCCGCATCAGATTTGTTGGGAAGATTTACAAGAACCACACCCTTCGTAATTGAAGGCACAACCAGGAAATTGTTGTGGTCAAGTACAGCCTCAAGAACACGCCTGACAACAATGCTACAGGAAAACACTAGTTCAGGACACGTGGCGACAAAGACACATCAGCTGGATAGTTCAGCAGTAGAACTCATCATCAGGTCTTCCAGTTCACACGGCATGACTTTGAGAACTTCATCTCCACCGCGGACCTAGTTCTAATTCAAACAGAAACCATATTTCATTACTACCTCCGTTCAGAAATATAAGATGATTTTCGATATTATACTCCATATATGACTACATATACGCACAGAAATGAGTGAACAAAGACACTAGAACATGTATTCAAAGGCATGAGAGCAGAGGGATTACATGCAATATCCATAACACAAGTTACTGAGGCAAATATGCCCTCTTAAAAGGTAGCATTGATGTTCATAAAGTACTCCCTCCGTCCCAAAATTCTTGTCTTAGATTTGTCTAGATACGGATGTATCAAGTTACATTTTAGTATTAGATACATCAGTATCTAGACAAATCTAAGACAAGAAATTTGGGACAGAGGGAGTAGTTGAAAGTAATCTATAAGAAACCAGTGTCAACCTCTCGCATGTTTTGGTCAAAAGAGGAATTTAGAACCGTCATTTGGCACACTAAAATCACATGCAAGATCACCCAGAAAGTTGTACTACCAGTACTAGTACTGCATGTTAGATGAAAAAACACGATCAAGATCGAGAAAAAGATCGTCAACAAGAGACATTACCTGGACTTGCTTAATGAGGGATCCCGGAGAGGGGAGCTTGGACAGGGCGATGGCTTTGAGCTTGTCTGCGGTAGTCTCAGCGGGGTGCTTGCGCTTCTTCGTACCATGAGCCTCGACAGTTTTGGCCAGATCCATAGACATCACGTCGGCCGGTGCTCCGGCGTCCATCCAAGAGAGGAAGCTGAGAGAGAAGAGTGAAAGGAGGAACGAGATGAGGGAGAAGCGAAGTGAGTGGGGGTTTTCTTCAAGAGAGGAAGCTGAGAGAGAAGAGTGAAATGATGGTTGCTTTGTCCGTCCAACTTACTGCTGGAAAGGAGGGGGCTTTGTGATTTGACGGCTCATTGGGCATTACTGCGGCGGTTCGATCGGGGTAGTCTACCGTCACTCTACTACGGAGTAATTTAGTGCATGGCTGGTGGACCCAGGTGCTGGTTGTCCCACACATCGGTGAAAGTGAGTAATTTAGTGCATGGCTGGAGGAGGATCCACACGGTAGAGCGTGTCCACTGTTTTTCATTCTGAAGAAAAAAATGATTACAGCAAGCGTCTCCACTCTTACAACGGAGGAGTGCGAAACACGGCAGCCACTTGAACATACACAGTGCTCCTACTACTAGGCATGTGCAGTGGTTCATACATCAGTACTACACAATCTTGTTGCTGTGTTGTGTGCATGTCAACTACTACTATATGTAACATAGTACCGCTTTTTCAACTGCCCGGTCGAGAATGAACGGTGAGATCAATGTTAACAGAACTAGGTCCACAGCACATGGAGAGTACGGTGCTACAGTACTCCATGAAACATGAAACATATGAAGCACATCCTATAGTGTTAGATAGGGTGTATGAAGGGTGCACGGGATGGGAGCAAAAGTTCCCTTCTCGACCCACTTTTGGGTGTTTGGCAGAGTGCATGAAGGGTGCATGAGTCCACACTAGTAGGTTGACAAAAATACACGAAGAAGAAACAATTATATTGAGATGAGAATGCAACCAAACACACTCGCACGCTTTGTGCTACAGTGACGGATCTACACCG
Organism: Triticum aestivum; assembly: GCF_018294505.1. Classification (NCBI taxonomy): domain Eukaryota; kingdom Viridiplantae; phylum Streptophyta; class Magnoliopsida; order Poales; family Poaceae; genus Triticum; species Triticum aestivum. The sequence goes on from NC_057807.1 coordinate 373,486,413, forward strand.
TCTGAGTTTGATCCAACGGTCATGTTGCGCCGAGACATGGACATGCCCATGCAGAGGGCGCCTAAACACCACCGAAGTCCCTCTGCTTCTCGAGGCGCATGACGTTGGTGATGCAGGGTGCAACCGCCCGCAGAGCCCGCTCCCAGTCGACGGGAGCCAGCTCGTCAAAGACGGCGTCCAATGGCACGAATGGATTCCGGTGACGGAGCCCTGAAAGGATTCGCCCGGCAACGGCAACGGCAGCGTGCAGCCCCTCCTTGTCCAGCTTAGCCCCCACCATCGCGCGGAGACGGCTCAGCTCCTCGGAGAAATAGGTGAAGAAGAAGACGAGGTCAGGAAGCCGCAGCTCGTTGAAGTCGACCGGGTGGTCGAACGGGTTTAGCCCGACAGCCGGCATCGTCGCACTGGCACGACGGTAGGCATCACGCAGCCGCAACACGTGTGTGGCAACTTGGTTCACCAAGTGGCTGAGGCGATCCTGGACCTCGTCATGATCGGCCCACTCGCGCTCTAGCCGGCTCCCCTGACGGCCTATGGTATCTCCCGCTTTCTGCAGCAACACCGCCGATGCCTCGAGCATCTTTGTGGTGGACGCCTGCCGCTTTTGAAGCTCCGTGAACTCCCGCACATAACGGAGGAGCATGGCACTCCTCTCCTCCTTGAGCTCACGGAGCTCCGCGTCCTTGGCCCTGAGCTCCGCATCCTTGGCATGGAGCTCCTCAGTCAGGTGCCTCACCTCGGACTCCGTGATCTGCTGCGCCGCCATGGCACTAGGTAGAAGCAATGGGGAGAGGAAGCAAAGGGGGTGAAACGGCTGAAAGGCAATGCAATCTACGGGAAGGCGGAGGGAACCAGCCGAGGAGCGGGGAATCTTTTGGTTTTCACCACGGTAAAACACCAGTCGATGGCTTCTCACATCAGGGAGCAGTGGGTTTTTACAGGCGGAGTCATCGTGACTAATTGCTACCGCGCCTGCTCCCGTCAATCAAAAAATTAAAAATCCTGCCGCGCCTGCTCCCGTCAATCAAAAAATTTAAAATCCTGCCGCACCCAAACACTAGAGCAACGCCGCGGTGGATATTTAAATTTACCTGCCGGCAAGTAGATAAAAAAAGGGTGAAAAAACAAATGTGGCGGCGGCCTAGCTAATCGGTCGAACTAGCCCAACTAGCTAGCCACCGTGCTTCACTGATGTACTCGGCGGGAAAGGTGGTCTTTCGTGATTTGACGACTCGTTTACTTGCTTCGGCGCTATGACCGAGGAGGACCTAGAAAACGCGCGGTAGGGCGTCGCACCTCAGGAAGAATATATGCGTGCACCACCCGGGAGGACCCCGAAACCATGCGATAGGGTGTGCCACGTCTCGGCACGGAGGAAAAATGTGCGTGTAAAAATATATTGTATCAGATGTAGTACCTATGGTTCGACCTCGGGACCCAGCCAGTCGGTCGAAAACACCCCACTAGCCACACAGCTTTATCATGCAAACGTGGCACGGTTAGCTCCGTCTCGACCAGCCGCAATGTCTCTTGTTCTAGGCGATTCTTCTATTTTCCAAGCTTTTTTAGTTGTAATAACACCACAGCAAGCTAGTGCCGCTCTTCATGTGTGCCCGTGCAAAGGTTAGACGATGGAGAGAAGAGAGATTGAGATCATAGACCTGGGACCACCCGTAAGTGAGAAAACGGTCATGCACGTGTTGACGAGGCACTCCCTCTACTCTACTCAACGCAAGTACTGTATAAAATCAAGTTATGGGACAAAGCCAACAACCGTTCATTTTTTCAGGCTATCGACTTACGATTTGTAGTCCAGGTTGCCAGTTCGAATCTCGTCTTTCAGATTTGTTAGTTTTAGGTCCAAATTTGATTAATGACAAGTGGGACCCCCATGTGTTGTTCCGATATTTCAGTGTAGGATGGTTTTTTTGAACAAACACTTTGCGCGGTTAGACAAGTAACGGCACGAGTTACACGTATTTTGCAAGTTTACGAACAAAAATGACAATGGCATAGAATATCACATCCACCCCGTAGCTTAGATACTATGGTGATACGAGTTTTTACACCGTTGGAAGTGAGATCCAATGGCTTGGTAGTAGTCTTTGTAATTATGCGCAACTTCCAAACTCTCCAAAGTTTTTTTTGCAAATAAAACATTCAGGCCTCGTGTGTGCCGCTGCATCTTCAATCCAACGGCTCCCCGGTGCTAATATTAGGTGCTCCCCGTAGCTTAATTACCCGCTATGGTGATATGAGCATCTAGGTCATATGATCAGTGATCAGATGGCACATGCATAGTACTTGTACTTTCTGCGCATTTCCCAAACTCTACCAGCCGTATATTGCAAAAACATTCAAACCTCCTACTATGGGCTGTTAGATCTCAGTGAACTCGTATCACCATAGAATCTATGGTGCAGGAGCACCTCATACTCTCCCGTGCGAGAAAACATAAGGTGCTATCGCAGCTTGGATGCTACGGTGATACGAGCTTGGAGGTCGTTTGATCTGAGATCCAATGGCATCTGATCAGTCTTTGTGCTTGTAAGCAGTGGCCGAACTCTTTGGGGGCTTTTCTGCAAAAAACCATTCGAACCACCGAGGAGGTGTTGGGTTACAAATCCAACGCCTCCGAAGAGCTTGTATCACCAAAGCATCTAAGGTGTGGTGGCACATGATATTCTTACATACAGGAGAATATGATGTCCTCCTTCATCTTAGATGCTACGGTGATACGAGCTTCGAGGTCGTTGGATATGGGATCAAAGGGCATCTAAGTAGTTTTTGTACAAATTGTGTGCAATTCTCAAACTCATCAAGGTTTCCTGCAAAAAAATTAAGACACATCATGTGAGGTGCTATATCTCAGATCTACAAGCTCCAAGCAACTCGTATCAGCATATAGCATGTAAGGTATGGGGGCACATGATATTCTCCCGGGTAGGAGGGGTGGGCGGTGCACAACCAATCGGTGGTTGGGAGGGTGGGAACAAATATAATCTAAACAACCCTAAACAGAGCTCCACAGTTTTATCTAATGTCAAGGGGTTGACCCCCGACAATCATAGCTCCGCCTAAACACAACATTTGCATGTACTGTAGTACTAGACTTAATATTCATGTTTCAGTTTCATGTTCATTTTAAATATTGAACTGAGGACCATGGATGTCTTACATTTTACTCCCTTCGTTCCTAAATATTAGTCTTTTTAGAGGCTTCAAATGGACTGGCACATACGGATGTATATAGACATATTTTAGAGTCTAGATTCACTCATTTTGCTCCGTATGTAGTCACTTGTTGAACTCTCTAAAAGACTAATATTTAGGAATAGAAGGAGTATTTTTGAACTTGTGTCATACATGCATGGGTTGGAAAAATAGATGCACTATACTTATTGGATTGTTGTTGTGTTCGTGCGTGTGTGTCTGTCTGTGTGTGTGTGTCTGTGTGGTCAAATGCTTGATACATACAAAGTTTTCTCACCTCCATATTGTTCATCTTTTAAATTTGAATTTGCATTGGAAAACTTACTAGGGATACCATGAAATGTGAAATCCACGTTGAGATCAGTATATCACAAATTCACTCTAATTCAACGACTCGTCATAAATCAATTACCACGTTGAGATTAGTATTTGCAAGGAAAATACGGGTATTGTAATACACATAGATTCGTTCGGCAATTTAAAAGGTTCCTTTTGTATTCTCAAATGGTAGGACCCAACGGCGTACCAGCCAGACCTTGGTTCGTGTTGATCCTAAAAAAACGGGCTCGTGTCCTTCGGTGGCGTGCGTGGTACGCACATTAGGCAACCCCAACCAGTCGAGCCTCCGCGTTTCAAGTCGAAATATATGGCGGCCAGAATTCCAGCCCTAGGAAATTCCCCTCATGTCCCCGGTCCATAATGACTACCGATGAACAACGGAGGGATGCTTTAGTAAGTAGACAACGTTACCTACCGTGCCGAGCACGGTTCAATTCCCTCGGTCGCCGCTCGCCAATGTCACCCGTCAACTGCATTGCCTAGTACTACTACTACTACACCAGGATGAGCACAGAATTGAGCCCGTTTGTTCGTGCCTAGTACTTTGTTTGTTCGTGCCTAGTACTTGAGTTAATATATCAGGCAATGCACTGGTACGGAGGTATTATCCTTTTTCTGGTTTATAGGGCTTATCTCAAAATTTTAGTTTTCCCATTTTATAAGTCTCAATTTGGTTGTTCCCCATCACATGTTCAGATTTCAAGGTGAAATAAATCATTACATGCAAGTATTAAGAGAAAATTGACCAATGCATGTACTTTATGCATGCATGCATTGCAATTAATGCATTCGTAAACACAATTTTTGAGGAAAACAAGCGCATTAATTGTGTGGTTTTGCAAACTACAACAATTGTTCCACCACTCACCATCTACATTGGTTGGTGAGATTTTTTAATTGAGCCCTATAAACCGGAAAGGAGGTTTAACTAAGCAAAATGTTTGACCAAATCCTTTCTTAAGAAATACAATAGGACAGATGTACGGCTTGAAAATTTATTGCATGATGCAGGTTATGATATTGTTTCGAATCCTGGGTCTTAAATTTCAGAAAATCCAAAAGGGAGCATAAATTCTTGAAACTGAGCATGGTCACGTGATATGGCACAAATATTACTTCGTAAGTTTTTTTCTTCAATTCGAGACAAGCTGCTTATGACAAGTTGCACAAATGAAGAGCCAAGGTATTTTGGAACAAAGACCTATCACGTTTTTTTTTGAGGGAAAAGACATGTCACGTTAAGGCCAACGCTTTCACTATTGAAACCGTGGGCGTTTACGTGCCGCCACGAGTCCCCGCTTCTCATCGGCAGGTGCCGTCCCAGCAAGCGTGTGAGTCGACGGGAGGCGTGCGAGCAGACCGCTATGCAGACTCACCGGAAGGTGAGCCCTTCGACCAGGCTCCGCCGCCCATCGTAGTCCCAATTGCTCCCACTTTTAATGTCACCGGCGCCGCAGTTTAAAATCAACCCCGCACTACCCGGTATCGCTACAATCCTCTCTCTTCCTCTCCGATTCTCCTGTCGTCTACCTCCAACTAGCCTGACCTAAACGTACGCCATGCCGCATCATGATAGTCTGCCCTTAGTGTTCCAGTTTCATGAGGAAGACACCCAGCCGGAGTCTCAAGAACATAAGGCGCTTTGGGACGAGCTTGAACTGGCCTTGCGGGAAGACGCCGCGCCTGTCCCCGCTCCCGTTCTGGCTCCCGTCGCCCCGACTGCGCCAGAGCCCATCCCCGTGGCATTGATGGGCTGGGAGCCGCAAATTGTCGCCGAGCTTGATGCCACGGGGTTCCACGAGGTCCCCGCCGACTTTCACGCGCCCGCGCACCTGCCAGCGCATGCGCCTGCGTGTGCACTGACGCGCACGCCCGTACCGGTGCCCGTGCACCTGCCAGCGCATGCGCCTATGCATGCACTGACGTGCGCGCCCGTGCTGGTGCCCATGCACACGAACGTCTCCGTCGCGCCATTGACAGCGCTTGTCCCTGCGCGGGTGCCAGTGCCTCCCTCAGCGGCATGGATGGCCGCCGTCGACCGCTTCCTTGCACCAACGCCAGTCGCCTCCTCCCGCCAGTTGACTCGCTCCGAAGTCCAAAACATTTTGGCCTTCCTTGAAGCTAGGCCAACATCCAGGAGTACGCCAACAATGGCGCAAGACGCCGCCATCGCCGTCGGTCAGTGGCCCGACGACACACAGAGCACGGCAGAGGAGCCGCTTCCCACCGCGAGACGCCCCCGCCGCCGCCGCTAATCTAAATTTGCCATGAAAAATGTTCGGATTGCCATGCTTAAAGTCCAAACGTTTATCATTTCTGTTTATTTTATATCGATCGTCATATAATTTAAAGTCGGAGTCAGACTGAACGAAATGTATGGTTTGATCGACTGAATGTTCTGCTAGAGCCGTATCAAACTAAATATAAAACGTCATCAAGCCACATGTATTCCTTGTCATCCAACGACCTAGACTGCTTCAATGTCGAGCGCTCAACATGTTTAGCGTGCAGTTAATTTCATGCCAAAAATAGTGCTAATCACATGACAACACGCAAATAATATCCTAGTACTTAATATCCGCATGCACTTAATATACTTCCAAATTAACGTGCATTGCACGTACACACTGACTAGTGCTGCTAGTACGTAAAACTGGTGCCGTGACTTGTGAGTTGTGAACGCATCCAGATATGGTCAACGGCAACATCGCCCGCGAGTTCTTCCTGTTTGCCCGTGCGTCTAAACGCAGAAGGGGAGGAGAGAGAGAGAGCACACATGGAACCCACAGGTAAGTGAAGGCGAATAGTACTAAAAATAATATTAGATGTTATCCATTAATTAGGTTGTGGTAATATAAAAACATTATGTGAACAAAGGGGGTACAACAAACATTGCTATTCTACATATGTTGCCTATTGACGTGCGGCTTGAAGGCCGGTCGCATGTTCGATCCTCATCCTTTATTTTTTAATTTGTATATGGGTCCAAATTTGTTTCATGACATGTGGGCCCCTTGGTGTGTAGTTTGTTGCACTTTAATTTGTGGGTCGAAATTTGTTCCATTCCAAGTGGACTATCGGTGTGTAGTTTTGTAGCTTATTTATAATAATTAAAGAGAACAACATAGTTTTTCAATAATACCATGGTGCGACGTTGAAGGTGAGAAAGGACGTGCGAGAGAGCGATGACCGAGCCAGAGGGAAATCAACTAGGGGAGTTGCGTGGGTTGCAACGGCGTTTGGAGTAGTTGTGGGCCGAATGCTACGAAAATATAATCTAAACCGACCGGAATAAATGCCTACACAAATTAATCCAAGGTTGGAGTGCCCCTCGCAATGTAAATAGCTCTGGCTTTGCGAGGGATGGAGAGGTAGTAGCTTCAACGCGTGGAAGATACGGTATGAAAAAGTGAGGTCAATCGAGAGACATATAGATAGAGAGACAAAGTGAGTGTGGTCCGACATTCATTGAACAAATATATATGCTCCGGAGAGATATTGTCCGATTGAGCTTTTGGTAAGGGTGAGGGCTGTAAGATAGAGCTTGAGAGATGATCCAGTCATAGACGTGTAGATATATTTTGTGCGTGGGAGGAAGCAAGGTCAACCGATCACATAGGGTCGCCGTGCGATCGAAAGAGTGAGACGGGTTGGAGAGAGTGACCTAGATAGACGATGTGCGTGAGAGAGTATATAATGTGAATAGGTCGAATTGGGCTCAAACATGGTGATATATCGTTTTTGTCCGAGAAAGAGCGAGGTAAATCAAGACATACTCACACACACACACACACACAGAGAGAGAGAGAGAGAGAGATTGACTGAGCGTGGCCCACCATGAGGTCGAAAGAGTGGCGGCGGCTTAGATGGACTGACCTAGATAGACAATCTGCGTGAGAGAGTATAGAGTGTGTCGATCGAGGCCCGAATAGGGAGATATATCATTTGTGTGTGAAAGAAAACGAGGTTAAACGAGACTCGGATAAAGAGAGCGAGATTGAGAGAGTGTAGCCCGCCGTGCGGAAGAAAGAGTGAGACAGTCTCGAGGGAGTGACCTGGATATACAGCATGCATTCGTGCGCACGAGAGGTTGGGGGGCTAGATAGGCAATGCATGTATTTAGCACGAGAGGGTGAGAGGGAGAGGGGGAGAGAGAGAGCTCGGCATGGGGTGCAATGGCGGGTGTGTGAGGTAAATACATTTGGTAACATGAGTGGAAAAAGGGGTTGTGTACTTGAGAGACTTAGAGATCGAAACATGGAGAGAAAGAATGAACGTGTGTTGGAAACCAATAGCTTGCTAAGGTGGTTAGGAGAGGAAGATTGACCGATACAGGAAGTATGTAGCGTTTGCGCGCGGGGGGGGGGGGACTAAAAACAACATTTGAATGTACATAGTACGAGACTTAATATCGATGTTTCAATTCGGTGTACATTGTAAGATTTGAACCGAGGACCAAGCATACGGGTAATTATTTCGAATTCGTGCCATACTAAGTTTCGAAAAGTTGACATTGGCTCAATTTGTTGTGCTATTTTGTAGGTCATATGTTTGAATCCATCCAAAAGCTTTCTCACTACCATGGTGTTCATCATATACATATGAATTTGTATTAAAAAAGTAGTGTGGATACAGTGAAATGTGAAATCCACGTTAGAATTGGAGATCGCTACGTGACACACACTCTAATTCAAATAACTAACTATGTGACACACACTCTAATTCAAATAAATAATTATGTGACACACTCTAATCCACGTTAGCGTGGATACCGTTTTGATTTTTTTTCAAATAACTCCTCATTAATTAATTTATAGTACTCCCTATGTTCACTTTTATAAGACCTTGAAGACATTTCAAACAATGTGCAAAACAGTTCATTTTAAGTTGTCTGAAACGACTTACAAAAGTGAACGGATGGAGTATCTCGTTTCGAATGACTAATTATTGCAAGGAAAACACGGGCATGGTAATACATACAAATTCGTTTGCAAATGAAAGAAGATTCGTTTGCATTCTCAAATGTAGGTGCACCAGGCAGACCAGGGTCGTGTCGGGGTGGACGCTGCTTCGGTGCCTTCAATAGCCCTTGGGTGACTGACATGTGGACCAGCCACCTGCTGGGCCCACATGTCATGGACACAAAGGCAGGTGCCTTAAGGCACCGAAGCGTAGTCCTGTCGGGGTGGTCGCGTGTGTCGGACGGACGCGTAGCACCCAGCCACCCACCCCCCCTCCCCCCCAAAAAAAGGACGACGACAATATAAGTTCGCGCTTCCACGTTTCGGATTGAAATATCTAGTGGCCCCAATTCCAGCCCTGCAAAATCTCTCTTCTCCACCGTCCCCTTCCGTGCCCAGATTGCTCAAATCCCTAATTC
>NC_057807.1:373495770-373504746 GCF_018294505.1 Triticum aestivum
GCATCGTAGCGCTCCGCTGCCACTCAAGATCTGCATCCGTGCGCGGCCAGCCAATGCCAGCACATCACCCTCAACGGCTCTGAAGTGACCCGCACTCTAGCTAGGCGAGCATGCCCAAACGCTGGCCCGAACTAGGTATCCACACATCACTCCCTTGTGCACTGTTCCGACGATGTTTGGATATCCTTTCACTGCTCTGTTAGCTTACACGCCTATGCAACTCTGAGTTTAACTCTTATTTCTTCTGGAGATATCATCTGAAACAAGCAAATCCATTTTTTAGCGAAGCATGACGGGGCTACGGGATCTGGTACACATCCTGCACACCCGTATAACCTTGTAAGTATCTGTCCTCCGGTACGACATCAAGGTCGATTCCTCTTATTTGATCAACCATTCGTCGTGTCAAAAATGCAGAGGGGGATGCAAGGAGCACAAGGCCTGCACATCCAAGCAAGTGGTAACATGGACTTGTACATGGAACATCCCAAGCGCAAGCAGAGCTGCAGCGAGCCTGTACAACGAGCTAGCGTAAGTCCCTGCATTTCGTTTAATTCGTACTGGCATTCATGTATGATTTGTGTGTAGTGGTTGATCCACGAATTCAAGTTACCAGGGGTGAACATTTAACTTAAAAAATACGAAGGCACTTGCACTCCAGAAATCAACATAACTTGAGAAATGTGAAGCTACATGCACTTTGAAAACCAGCTAATGATCCAAAGTAGTTCAGATTATAAACACTAAATGATGCAATCACCAAAAAACACAAAATGCAACATGTTGTACAAGGACTATAAACATGGTCTGTACCTGCCTGAATTATTCGTTCTCTAGCTGAAAATATCGAAGTGTAATTGCACGTATAACCAGTGCGCAAACTGCATATCAATATATCTATCCTGCACAAGTATGCCAATAGTTTCAAACAACAGATTAGAAAAGTATTTATGCTATGTTGTCATGATACAGGAACTTTCTTGTAGATGGCCTCGATGTTTCCTCAAGCTATGAAAATGCACTATAATTTGCTTGTCATCAATGCCTGCAAATCTCTGTCTCTCTCAACATAGTACATCATCATTAGACACTAAATCCTTCAATGAGCTTGCAAAATGCTTGCATTAGATCCCTCATTAGACACTATATGTTCATCACCAGGAGCATGTAAAATGTTTGCATCAAATCCTTCATTAGCAGTCTGTTCATTAGACACTTCAGGCTCAAGAACAACATGAGCTTGTATGTTTGCACCGGAAACTTGATTAGATACATCAGATTCAGTCAGTTCAGTATTGATTGGGGGAGTTATAAAATAAGTAGAAATTGGTTTCATTTTCTCACAGATTCCCTGCATACAAGCAGTTTTACAACACCGTCAGGTTTAACTATTGGCCAGAAATTAAAGAGTTGAATTAGATATAATCAGGGATGTGATGTACCTGCTCGTTGCGCATGCTACTCTTGCAAGCTGCGACTGTCCGTTTGCGCAAGCTCGATGCCATGCCCGTGCTGCCGCCGCTGCCTCCCACGCAGGCTACACCCAGGGTTGGATCTTCATCTTCTTGTCCTTCCATTCGCTTGAAGCCCGGCGACCGCCCTCCAACGAGGGCGCGAGGAAGTGTTGTGTCGGTCTGTCCAGCGGCGGCTAGGTTAGGAGCAAACCAGACTGGAGACTAGAGCGAATGAATTGGGATTTTTCCTGTTGTCGGTCGATATGGGAGGCGCTCGTTTGGGTCGCGAGCCTGCTATAGGGCCTGCCTTGCACTTATGTTATTGGTCCATCCAAATTGAAACATTTTTCTTCATTTTTTACATTGCCTGCTCGTGCGTTGGGACGAACAAAACTAGCATGCGCCAACCTGGACGACTCAAACTAGGTGCACACTTTCCAGCCACCTGAGGCGGCCGCCCATACCAACCCCTATGGTGGTGTCGCCCCTTTTTGCGTGTATGATTGGATAGTGAAAAATATTCTAGTTGCACTTTTGATTTACCCACAGAATGGTTGAATTGCTTGTTTCTATGAACTGAGTTCGCCAATAATGTGAAGGATGCTAGTCTTTTCATCCTATTGTAGATTGCTTAGATCTCGATATCCAAAAGTACTCGCATGAAATATACAGTAAAACACAGTGTGATGTGTTTGGCTACAACTAGTCTGACTACACGTCCTCATATAACATATCAAGGACGCACCATCTTACCAGATTAACCATTCGACTTACCCATGCAGTGTAGGAAGAAAGAAGTATTGGGACTGCGTATCCAAGCAATTGATGCCATGGACTCCTTTGTACAACCTTGTAAGCGAAAAAGAAGTTGCAGTGTGCCTGTACAAAGAACTAGCGTAAGTTCAGTTACCTGCTTCTCGGAATTTTAGTTAGCCACTTATTGCAAAATTGTTCAATTACGTTGCTTGGATTAATTTAGTTTGCTACTGATTACATAATGGCACAACTTGTTAATCATATTGTAGACTGCGCCTATCTATGTGTTTGATACTTACTGTTAAGAATTACCTGTTTGCCTTAACTTAAATATCTACTTGTTTGTTTAACTGCTTTGCTGCCGCAACAACGGGTTACAATGATGTTAATAACTACTCCCTTCATCCCATAATATAGGACGTTTTTTGACACTAGCATAGTGTTAAAAAAACGTCTTACATTATGGGACGGAGGGAGTACTTTTCAGCATCCAATTAAAACTCTTTAATTCCTTGTTTGTTTAACTAGTTTGCTGTTATAACTCCCAGTTGAGATGTTTTGCTAACTTCAACATTTCTGAATCCAATCGGAACTTTAATGGCAAAACAGGTTAGCCCAAGATCAAAGAGCGAGGTCCCCATGGACGTTGCATCATCCCACAACAGTGGCACCGGCACGATCGTGCATTATGAATTGCCAACTGCTGATGCTCTAGAGGCTAAACTAGTGGTAGAAAGAGATTCTGCTTCTGCACTTAGAGATGAAGTTGACATGTTGAGGAAGCAAACAGCACAATCACAAGCAGTACTCAAGACAACCATTAAATATTTGGTGGATTTCAAAACGAAGCAAGCTAAGACTGACCAGATTGTTAAGATCCTGAAGGAAAAAAGAAATTAAATTCCCACTTGGTAAATCATAGGTGAAATGTTCTTTCCATAGTTGAACAACCTTTGTGTTGTCTGTTCATGTAATCAATCAAACCATTTGTTTTAGAGATCATGTAATAATTTTTTTTGTTTTTTGGTTTGTAATTTTATTTGAGCACAAGTCTGTATTAATTGATAAGACTCGGAGACATTTCATTTGGATTGCTGTGCCAGACCTATAAATATGCCAATCGGGCTGAATGTGCATTAGCAATAGTAGTAGTATAGATGGACCATAAGTGGCACGCATCGGAAAGGGCCGAGATGCTGGCTAAAGAAAAGATGTTGGTGTAGCCAAAAAAAGTACTGCGGCCTGGCTTATGTATGTTAGTTGATATTATTGATCCATATACTCTATAAGTGTTTATATGTCTGTTAGTTCTGTACATTCTTGGTTGATTGACTCGGTATTTGAATCTTGATACATCGCTTGTGTACATATCTAAATGGGAGTACACATTATGCTGCGTGTGACATTTGAGTTGGACATGAAGTGTTCCAAATATTCGAATTCACCTTAAATTGGATACTAGTTTCTGAATTTGAGTATCGGCATTTGTAAACCATATTCATACATGACAGTTGAATACATCTTTGCCATCCTTTTGAAGATATATAAAAACACATAGAACGATTTTTAAAGATTCATATAGGAATACAAAATGGATTCGAATTTAGTTGCCAGGGTAAACGTGGATGCTTATTGTCCCAAAATTTGAAAGAAGCTGCAAAATGTCCACTGCCACGTCCGTTGCCTGAAGCCAAGTGTTTGGGAGATGGAAATTACTGTCTACCCATTACACGGACAATCCATCGGCCTGATTTCCACTGCTCTAAATAGGGGTAGGTTAGTAACTTCAATTAGACGTGACACGACCGCCTCTGAGCCCATTCCGACGCAGTGGGTGTCAAACATGGGCGGCAAAACAATTTGATTCAAGCTCGTCCGAAAGACCTCTGTTTCTCCCTCCATTCCCCATTCATACACGGTGGGCGGCAAAACAAACTCGACTCGGCCGAAATCGATGTAGGCAAATATTTTCAATAGGGGCAGGTTTGTAACTTCACTCAGACATGACACAACCGCCCTACCTGTCAGCCCCGTTCATACACTGTGGGCGCCAACCATGGGCGCCAACCACCCTCTCCTCGCCCGAAATCGCTCTGGGCAAATATTGGCGAGATGCGAGATTACCGTCCTATCCCCAACCGACGAGACGTCCAAATTTTAAACGGGGGCTAAGTTCATAACTTTCCCATATTTCAGACAGGCGCATCCCAAAAACATGGTTCCTCGTACCTCTCCCTCCATTTTCCCATTCATACACCATCCGCGCTAGAACACCCCATCCCCACACCAGCCTCCGTTCGCCACCCTATCCATCGCCGCCGTCCTCCACCACATCCATCGCCACCGTCCTCCACCATGCCGGAGCGCCTACCAAGACCACGTCATCCACTGCTAGAGATGGACGTTTCTCATCCACGGCGACGGACCAATAGCCTTGCATCGCGTCCTCTCGCTTCATCGGCGCTGTCGTCCTCTTTGTCGGGGCCGCTCACACGACCTTCTCTTCCACCGCAACGGGACTTATCCCCCGATGCACCCGTCTACCATCGCAGATCTGCTTTAACGCCACTGACAGCCATCGCACCCCCGATGCTTACACGGCACCGCAAGAGAGGTGGTACTTTATATCTCCTCAACTTTTTGATCTCAACCAGAAAATAGATCTTAACTTGGTTGCTCTACTTTCTTTTCAGCTCTTAGAATTTAGTTCTTAGTTCGAAGCAAACAATGGATGCTAAATATCATTTCTCCGGTTTGTAGCTTCAAATCTGCCATGGCACAGCCATAAGATGGTTTAATTGATCATGCTTAGGGTTTAATTGATCATGTTGGTTCCGTGGTGGTTTCTTTAATAGAAATCGGAGGGAAAACCCTCTTTTCCTAAAAAAATATGCTTAGAGTTTCCCCCTTTTATGATCACTATACGATCAGAATACGTGCTTCATGTCATAATAACACTACTCCACGCATCAAGCTAAACAAGCTTAGATGTTCAAATACGAATCTGATATTATTAAAACAGAGTTGTTTAATTGGTCAGCTAAATGTTCCTAAATTAGTTTCAAAAATGCATGTTCGCCGCTCGGGTGTGTATCTCTACAGGGTGCCCACGGTGGGCTGGCCCACCCTGGGATTTTTGGTCGTCCCAGGCCCCGATTCCCCTCTGTTCTGCTGCGCGCTTCCGATCTCTACTCGCCCCCAGCTGCCTGCCTCGCCAGCGACTTGCCGTCCCCAGACGGCATGACTCTAGGAGGAGACGCCGGACTAACAGGAGGCCAGGAGCCGCTCGCCCAACAGCGTCACCGCTGCCCGGGCGCGCCGCCGTGCCTACCTTCCCAGTCTGTTCAGGGCTCAGACGTGCAGCACCCACCAAGCCAACCCGATTTATCCTGAGATACGTCCTCAACACTCAGCAGCCACTGCCCATCACCCATTTTCTAATTGATTCATTACTCATTAGGTAGGACTGTCATTAGGGTTTGTTGTGTGCTCAGTGCTACCTAAACTTAATGGTTCAGATGCATTTCGGTAATCTTTAGTACCTCTAAAGTTCACAGGGTTTTCAAAATTCCGGCCCTCGGAACAGAAACTAGTCATTTTGGATTGTTGGTCATAGTGACATTGACCCAGATTACTACTGCAAGCCAGGTTTGTTGACAATTTTACTTATCTTTCTTACTCATTCGATATAATATCCAATTATTCACGTCGATTAGTTGGAAACAATAAGTGCTAGACAAACTTCTTCATTCAGATTTTGGACGGTCTCTTACTGCAGTTACAATTCTGCATACTTGTCCTAATAAGCTCACAAGTAAATGATTGATTCACTACATCTATGCTTGCCTTGTCATATTTGTTGTCAATATTCTTTTAGGGTGGACCACCTTGTTTCTAAATACTGGAACCGTAGACCTGAGTGAATAGTATTTCTCTATGTGATCTCTTCCATCATGTGTGGGTAACGAATACTGCATTGTATAGAAAGCAAGTGTCATTTCCAGCTTTTACATAGGTTTCGATCTTTTACATGGAATACAATCTGCCTACTTGCTTTGTGTCGCACTACCAACACTCCACCCTTGAAGCTAAACATTACGCCACTCATAATTGCTTAGTTTATTTGTTCAAATACAAATTTCATATGATTCTAATGTTCCTACTTTAGTTTTGAAATGTGTGCCTGCCTGTTATAGAGACATAAGGTGTTTGTATTTCTGTGTGTGGTCTGGTCAGCACGGTTGGGGAGGTGAACTTTGCATATGCAGGGGTTTATAGGGAGACACTTTCCGAGTTGAATCCGCAATGCATTCCATAGATAATCTGACTACTTTTTATGTTTTCATGAATCTCAGATTCTGAGCAGCATCATAATGATTATGAGCTTGCGCGCATGAAAAGAATAAAGCAGAACAATGCCATGGCTGTCAAACTTGGCATTAAGGGACTGAACTCAAGTCTGGATGCAATGCAATGCAAACGCTCTCCACCTACAGATTCATGCTCAGAATATGATCCTAACAGTGATTCTGAGCTAGAGGGAGACCTAAGTCAATGTAGCTCCCTAGTGGAGGAGTCAGAGAAAGATGCCCTATCTTACTCACCCATCAAGGTACTTGCTCTAACTTTCCAAGGTTACATTGCTCGCACATATCTTGCAACTGATGTTTTGCATTGCTTCTACTTTGTTGAACTGCCATTAGCTTAGTTTACACATTGTGTATGTGAATATGCCCTGCCTATACATTTTCAGTACATATTCCGTCTGTCATCATACTATATTTATCCATTCAAATGTTGTTCTTGTGTATCAGACGTTCAAAAGGAAGAGGGTGATTACTGATCATGGAGGAGCACAAGCAAAGTATTTGGAAAAGGTAGTGGCACCTGATAAATCAAATAGCCCATTAGGTGTAGTTGCAATATCACCTGACCCACAAAATACCCCAACTCTAGCAGACTCTAGCCCTACTACACTGGTCATTTCTGATGCCCCAACTCAGCAGACCCCAACTGCAGCAAACAGTATGATTATGCCAGTTGACATAACACCAGCTGTACGATGCAAAACCCCCATTCCAGCAAAGAGTACACCAAATCCAGTTGCCAAATCCCTTTTCGAACCAGAGAGAGCCCCAATTGTAGCAAATAGGACCCCTGTTCCATTTCTTCCCAGTTTAGAAGACGAAGCTTATGTTGTTGTCAGGAACTTTGTGCGCATCTTTCCTTCATGGAAAGATTATACCGCAGACATGGAACAATTTCCAGTCTTCCTCCGCAACTTACGCGTAAGTAATGTACTAATGTTATTCATGGTCATTACTGCATATGTTTCTGCTGACAGAAACACAAGATTTCATTCTTTTAAATAGGCGAGGAGCAAACTAGATTGTGATGACGAGCAAGAGTTGGTTGCGCTTTTCAAGCACTCGTTGATGAAATATCATTCCTACCTGAGGCAAGCGCACTTCGATGGTAAGCCTCTGAACGAAATTTTTGTAAAGTCTCCGGTGCTACATTTATCCGACGGTGACTGGAATAGTCTTGTTACACATTGGTCTCGGCTGCGGCGTAAGGTACTGTCTATGATATCACATCACAATTTGAACTACATTTCTGCATTTGCCTTAATGTCTCACTTGTACGAAAACTGTTAGCAGAAGAACATTCGTTCTCAAGGGACCACAGAATCTCGCAACTATACTGCATACTGCATTGCTCTTGTGAGTACCTCTTGCCCTGTATGACCATACTTACTTTCATAGCTGTTTGATTATGTAGCATCACTGCACATGTTAGCCTCGTAATCGCCCATTTGGTGGACATTATAAGATCTGTATGGACTCTTACACAAATTTAGAATCAACCCAATGCTTTTGAAGAGGTTTAGCTCTGCAGTCCTCTTGTAAGGACTGAACGTGGTCTATCACTGTACTTACATTAACAGCTACTCCCTCCGTCCCATAATATAAGAATGTTTTGTACAGTACACCAGTGTTCAAAACACTCTTGTATTATGGGAAGAGGGATTGGTTCATTTTGTAGCATTCTGCATCTTATCTCCCTCGCCCACTGTAACGCCCCGGATTCGTTGCGCCAGGTGTCTGCCAGTTATTCGCCATTGTTGCCATGTCATTTGTTTGCATGTTGCATTTTGTCATGTCATCATGTGCATTGCATTGCATACGTGTTCGTCTCATGCATCCGAGCATTTTCCCCATTGTCCGTTTTGCAATCCGGCACTCCTATGTCCTCTGGCGTCCCCCTTTTGTCTCCTGTTGTGAGCGGGTGTTAAACTTTCTCGGAATGGCCCGAGGTTTGCCAAGCGGACTTGGTATAGCACCGGTAGACCGCCTGTCAAGTTTCGTGCCATTTGGAGTCCGTTTGATACTCCAACGGTTAACCGAGTTAGCCTGAAACCCCTTCTTTGTGTTGCAGCCCAACACCCCTCCAAAGTGGCACAAAACCCATCCAAACCCCCTCCATGCTCTCCGCCGTTCGATCACGATCACGTGGCCGAAAACCGCTCCTTATTTGGACACTCCTAGCTCCCTCTATCTATAAATATGCCCTTCCCCCGAAAATTCCCGGTCCAAACCCTAGATTTTCTCCTCTCGCCCGCCGGACATGTCCGTCCCGGACCGGACGAAATCGCGCCGCCACCCGCAGCCACTCCCGTGCCGCCACCTGGCCTCCGACCTCCTCCGCGCTGCCGCGGCCCGCTGGGCCCAGGCACGGCCCGCCAAGGCCCGCACGGCCGCCCGAG
>NC_057807.1:373810887-374009580 GCF_018294505.1 Triticum aestivum
ATCGGCTTTAGTTAGCAGCAGTAGCGAAGGAATCGCTCGATCGGGTTCAGTTAACAGCCATCGATCGATCGCTCGGGTTCAGTAACGCGTAGCCTGCAGTGCAATTGCTCGGGTTCAGTTAGAGCCCAATGCCTCGCTCGGGTTCAGTTAGAGCCAATGCCTCGCACACACGCGCTTTCGTGTACAAGAGAAACGCGCATCACTGGGCCCCCGACCTCCCACCGTAACCGGCAACTCCCCAAAATTTTCCTCCCCCTCGCTTCTACCACGGTTTTTTCCATCATGGACGGCCCAAAGAATGTCATGCAGCTGCGTCTCCGGCCCGCCCAGGACGAAAAGCCCATTTTCTGTCATGATTTTTTGTCATAGAAGTAGGAGCCCACCACATCTATGGTGATACCGGGTTTTGTCACAATTATCGTCATAGAAGTGTCATATGTATGACAAAAAAAATTTTCGTTCGGCCCAAAATGTCACGAATGTGTCTTTTTTTTGTAGTGACATAATGCCTGTGAAAATGACATGTGTTTCCTGTTTCTACATCAGACTACTATTCTTGCATATCCCGCATCAGTCACTTATGATAAGGCACCTTTAAGTCGCCACTGTGATATTGGTTATGTCTTGCATATGATTTCTAGCATGTACTGCTTCTAATTTGTTGAAACGCCATACAGTTTGAACTTGGCAGAGTGATATTGGTTGCATCTTTCATATGGTGTCTAGCTTGTAGTGCTTCTAATTTGTTGAAATGCCTTCTGCTTAGTTACCACATCATAGGTGTGAATATGTCACACCATCCTGTTTTTCATACATATTCCATCCTCGCATCATGTGTTTGCCTTTCATACGAGTAGTGTTCGTCAGTATCATGCATGAATGAGTTCTGAAGAGCAAATTTTATTCCTTTTTCTTATCGGTTTGAGTTCACAATGCAAAATCATTACAGCTGAAGGGAATTAGTCCAGCAGTGGATGATGGTGATCCTTCGGAGCAACTCAAACAGGGGGTCTCTACAGATTCTACTCCGCCATCCTACCAACAAGATTCGCAAGACAACACAAGGCTGGACAGTCAACGTAGCTGTGTAGATGATGAGCACATCTCTCCTACTCCACCATCACTGGTGCTTGCTCTAACTTGGCACTATTATATGTGGTTGCATGTTGCGTATGATTTCTAGCTTGTATTGCTTCTAACTTGAATTGCATCTCCTTACTTTACACATAATGCATGTGAATATGACACGTGTTCCTGTTTCTAGAACATACGTGTACATGATGAGCACATCTCCCCTACTCCACCATCACAGGTGCTTGCTCTTACTTGGAACTATTATATCTGGTTGCGTTTTCCGTATGATGTAGTTTGTATTGCTTCTGATTATGTTGAATTGCATCTGCGTAGCTTACATCTTATACCTGCAACGATCACTTACCCATAAGACACATTTAACTTGGGAGTGTGATGTAGGTTGCATCTTGCATTGTCTTCTAGCTTGTACTGCTTCTAATTTCTTGAAATGGCACTTACAACGAGACACTTTTTACCTGATAGAGTGATATTGGTTGCATGTTTATGGTGCCTAGCTTTCATTTCTTCTAATTTTGTTGAAATGCCTTCCGCTTACTATTTTTTCATACATATTCCATCTCCTATCGTACGTGTGAATATGAAATGTTGTCTTTTTTTGTATTCCATCCTCCTATCCTGCGCTTGCCTTACATCAAAGTGTTCGTCTGTATCATGCATCAACCAGTTATGCAGAGCTAATTTTATTCATCTTCTTGTGGTTTTGACTTCATAAGGCAATATCAGAAAATAGGAAGGAAAAGAGTAAGTTAGGGGATGTTGGTGGTCCTCCGCACCGACGCAAACAGAGACTCTCTAGATTTGCCACTGCTACTGCTAATGAAGTTGATGTCCCAAGTCTACATGATGAGTTCATCTCCCATACTCCACCATCACAGGTGCTTGCTCTAAGTTGTCAGTGTGATAATTGGTTTCATGTTGCATGTGTTGTCTAGCCTGTATTTCTTCTATTTTGATTAAATTGCACCTGCTGAGTTTATATGTTATACATGTGCATATGACATGGCTTTCTGTGTCTAGAATACACTGCATATATCTATCATACCATGTTCTTACATCAAAGTAGTGTTGTTGTGTATCCTGTATCAGTCACTCATGATTGGACGCTTTTAACATGGCAGTTTGATAGTAGTTGCATCTTGCATTGATTTCTACATTGTACTGCTTCTAATTTTTCGAATTGCCACTTATGACAAGACACTTTTAACTTGGCAGAGTAATATTGGTTGCATCTTTCATATGGTGTCTAGCTTGCATTACTTCTATTTTATTGAAAATCCTTCTGCTTAGTTTGCACATCGTAGCTATGAATATGTCATGTCGTCCTGTTTTTCTTACATATTCCATCCTTATACGATTGTCTTACATCAAAGTATTGCTTGTCTGTATCATGCATCAATGAGTTCTGAAGAGTGATTTTATTCTTTTGTGTTGTGGGTACAGCTTGACATGGCAAAGTCAAAAAAGAGCAAGGAAAATAATATAGTGGGGAGTGCTGTTACTCGTTGGGTGAAACGGAAATGGATCTGTCGTTGAGATTCTGCTGGTACTTATAGTGCAGTAGAAGGTCCAAGTCCAGCGGCTAAATCTACAAACACAGTATCACCTGCTCCACCAGCTGCAGCATCCGCTTCAACTGTACCAGCATATCAACCAGATACTCGTTCGTTTGCTCCGGAACTGGCCAGTTCCCAAGCTGCCTTCACATCTAACACTACTTCCGAAGCACTACTGACACAACAGGACTTGGCAAGATCAGATGAACCTCATGAGCATCAACACCAAGACGGTACCTGACCGAGTCAAGTTGCAGTTGCATGCTCCTTTATATGTACTCTCACAGTTTGATGTACACTAACACTTTCCATATTCGTTGTTGAACTAGCACCACGGCGCAAGCAGAAACAGACATCAGGGATAATGCTTGACAGATTAACAAAATCTAAAGGAGGAAGAATGGAGATCCATTTTGAGGCAGGCTTAAAAAGGCCACGTGATGCTATAGAGTCAGCCAAGTTAGTATCAGAGGCAGCCGTTGCCATTAGGTGTCATGCACGTATCCTCCCAACGTGGATCCAGTACAGGAATGAGAAAGACATACCCAGTTTAACACCTTCCTTGACCACTTATCTGTAAGTAATGTTATTCATCGCAATTAGTAATATTGTCTTGCGCTGTCCCATACTTTCTAGCTTCCTCCTAATAAGACTCACATTCTTTTTTCAACAGATGAGGTTCAAGTTGGATCCGAAAGATGATGCAACTAAACAAGCATGCACTCATGTTTTTTAGTCTGCTCTACGACTGTATCGATACCACCTTAGAAAATCTCACTTTCAAGGCAAGGCCAACAATGAAATCGCCCAAACATCTCCAGTGGAATATATTACAGATGAAGACTGGACAACCCTCGTTAAACAATGGTCTGATCCAAAGTATCAGGTAGGCTATATGTATTTGATCAGACCACATATTGAACTTGTATTTATGTATGTGCCTTACAAGTGTATCTTCTTCTAGGATAACTATTTTAAGAACAAAACCAACCGTTCTAAAGTGAAATTCCAACAGACAACAAGATCTCGTAGCTATATTGCACACTGCAAGGCTCTTGTAAATAGCTACTACTTCCTTCTTTTTTTGTGCCATATTATCGTATCTATATTGACTTGTTCTAAATACAGAGGAAAGCCCGTGTGGACCAAAAAGAACCTGAACCGAATGTAGTGCAAATCTTCAAGGATTGCCACACTAGCAAGATGAAGGGCATGAGCACACTAGTTCAAGCCACTGTTGTAAGTCCTTACTCCTCCTGCCTTGAACTGATTGGTACTGTGATGTGTTCATTTAACTACTTGGTTTGCAGCCAATGTCAGTTACTCTGTTCACTTTTATACACAGTTGTCTTAATGTATCATTTCACCTTACATGGTTTAAAAGAGATGAAGGATATTCTTTTGGTCGTGATCTGTGATCTAGTTGTTATGTTCACGTGCGCACACAATGATAAAATAGCCTGTTTGTTTTATATCTATTTGCCCATGATATGAATGATGTCATACTATGTTCATCCTACTTTAAACCATGTCTCTTTATCCTTAGATGTCAATGAATGTGAGGAAATGGACAATACAGTAGGCATGCTACATGGACATATGTTCCGAAAGTGATTTTATTATGTAGTTGGCAGTACAATACATGCTAATGTATTATAGTAGTTCACCAAAATAAGTTATGTATAAACGTTTAACCTACTTTGTTTGTTTTTGTCTCATTAATAACTTATCTGGTACACTAATCTACAAGTTCAAACTTTGAGGAAGCTATGGAACAAATGATTGAACAGCCACAACCACTTGGAGGTGACGAGGCTACGAAGGGCACAATGTCACCTCTTGCTGCAGTGCATCAGTATCTCTCTACTAACAGCGCAAAAAGCACCTTCCTATGTAATTCTGGGTTGGTTGTCAAGGTAACCTCGTCCAAATCGCCTACTAAACAAAATCTTCCTGCTAGACAGAGTGATATATCTGTGCTCCAGACACAAATCCAATCCCTAATGGACGTTGTTTTGGAAACAAGAATAGTGGTTGAGAAATGTCGTCAAGATATGAATGGTTTTGAAACCAGACTATCAGACATTCGCTTCGTTGTTGAAGAGCAATGGCGGAAAAAAGGTGGAGATCGTGCTGCTCCATCAGATTCTACAGCCTGAAACATTAGCACTCAGGTCAAATGATCTGTGCTTCTATACATCTGATGGTGCTTTTATCTGGAAGGACTGTAAACTTTATGCCAACAGGCCTTTTGTTCTATGGTTGGAATTTATTTTGTTGTGATACAACATTTATGCTGCTGCCACAGGCTGCAGTAATTATGACGCTATTTTTGTATAGTGTAGGTTTATCTTAGTAATGTATTCGACCGAAAGCTTCATAGGAGCCCAACATGCCAACATTCGTCGGGCCTATTCCAATTGGGCTAAAAACGATTACGGGCCAAAATTGGCATGTAGCCCACTAAAAATATCTGGGCCTAAATCAGCATAAGCTTTCATATTTTTCTGGTAGGCCTGTGCCCATAGTGGGCCTTTAACAGGCCTAAACATAATTTGGGCCCTCAGTAAAATTAGGCCGTTTACAGGTGTAAATATCTCGAGCCCATAAAAAACATGGGCCTTTAATAGACCAAAAGTGAGATTGGGCCCTGATTATCCCAAATAACCCACTGGACTTAGCAGGCCGAAATGCTGGCCCATTTATGATGCAGATCTTTGACAGGCCGAAATTCGGACGAGCCGTAAATGTGCCGACCTAATACATGGGCCTTTAAAAGGCCGGAACTTCGGTCGGGCTAGATTATAGTCATTTATATATGGGCCGTTAATGGGCCCGATATGACGTTGGGCCACATATGGCCCATGGTTTACGTCCGGCATTAACAGGACAAAAATGACAACAGGCCGAAAGTGGCCCAAATCTATAGTGGGCCTCTAACAGGATGAATGTCAGACATGGCCGAATATGACCCAAATCCTTCACAGTCGTTTATGGGCCGAAAGTTTTGATGGCCTGTAGATGGGCCCAAATGAAGCCGGACCTTTAACAGGCCGGAAATACACTAGGCCGTAATTCGGCCCAATTACTTAGCGGACAGTTAACGTGCCAGAAGTGACCATGGGCCGCGTTCATGACATGTTTAGGACAGGCCGTTGACGGGCCGATTTGACAGAGAATGTTGGGCCTTTAGCTGGGCCGGCCCATTATGGTCTGTAGAATCTTGTGGGCCTTTAGCTGGGCCGGCCCATTGTGTTCCGCAAAATCTTGTGGGCCTTTAGCTGGGCCGACCCATTATGGTCTGCAAAATCGTGTGGGCCTTTAGCTGGGCCGGCCCATTATGGTCTGCTAAATCATGTGGGCCTTTAGCTGGGCCGGCCCATTATGGTCCGCTAAATTTTGTGGGCCTTTAGCTGGGCCGACATTTTATGGTCTGCTAAATATTATGGGCCTTCGGTTAGGCCGGCCCATTTAAACTTTATGGGCCACTTTTCGGTCGGTCCACGTGTGGATCCCATCTCGACCATTGGATGAGTGACACCTGTGCCAACGCGGATCTGACGCGTGGATCCGTCAGCCAATGAGAATTTTACACATGGAAAAGCGGCATTGGTCGTGGCTGTTAACGGGTTATCGGATCCAAAATCTGACCCGATAGCTTAACGACGTTCCGTTACGGTGGATACCACATGTCGGCCACCCTTGACGAAAGCACTTCTGTGACGCGCGATTTATCATCATGGAAGTGGACACTTCCGTGATGATAATTTTGGTAATGTCATGGAACACTTCTACGACAGCACATGTATGACTATCTTGATTCTGTCATAAAATCGTCATGGATGTACATGCATGACAGAAAACATGACCTACTGCGACAAACACGTATCATCACGGAAGTGTATTTTTTTGTAGTGTATCTTGGAAGTTATAGTCACATTCTATGTGTTATGACCCAGCAAAGCCCAGAGTGACAATAGTCGGGACACTTCCCGGTGATGACCGTAGTTCGAGGAGTTCATGAATTCACTAAGTGCTAATGCTTTGGTCCGGTACTCTATTAAAAGGAGGCCTTAATATCCCTTAGTTTATAGTAGGTCCCCTCTGCCACGGGAGGGTAGGACAAAAGGTGTCATGCAAGTTCTTTTCCATAAGCACGTATGACTATATTCGTAATACATGCCTACATTACATTGATGAACTGGAGCTAGTTCTATCTCACTATGCTATAACTGTTGCATGATAAATTGCATCCGACATAGTTATCCATCATTGATCCATTGCCCACGAGCTCGTTTCATATTGATCTTCGCTTAGTTACTTCTCTGTTCCTACTGTTATGATTGCTACAAAACTGCTACTGTTACTTTTGCCACCGCTACCGTTACTTCCATACTACTTTGCTACTAAATACTTTTCTACAAATATTAAGTCTTTTAGGTGTGGTTGAATTGACAACTCAGCTGCTAATACTTGAGAATATTCTTTGGCTCCCCCTGTGCCAAATCAATAAATTTGGGTTGAATACTCTACCCTCGAAAACTGTTGCGATCCCCTATACTTGTGGTTTATCAAGACCTCTTTCTGGCGCTGTTGCCAGAGACCATAGCTCTATTCTTTGAGTCACTTGGGATTTATATTTGTTAATCACTATGAGGAATTTGAAAGATGAAAGAACCAAGATTTTCCCCTCAACTACGAGGGGAGGTATGGAACTGCCATCTAGCTCTGCACTTGATTCACCTTCTATTTTGAGTAAACTTGTGACACCTACACCTGCACATGATATTGATTCTCATATGTAGCATGTTATTGATGATGTCAATTCTGCTATGCATGATGCTTATGATGATACTACTTCTCTACTAGATAATATTGTGCCACTAGGTGAATTTCTCGATGAACAACTTGCTAGGGTTAGAGAGAATGAAATTACTGAAAGTGATGATATTAATGAAAGTGATGATGAAGATTCTCCCCCTAGATATGAATTACCGGTTGTACCTGAGGGTTATGTTATGGATGAAGAAACTGCTACAGACCTTTTTTCTTGCAATGATAGATATGATCTTAAGAAACTGGTAGCTAAGCTGAAAGAAAAGTCTCTGAATGCTAGAATGAAATATGACCCTGTTTTTGCTACTTCACCTATCTGTGTTATTGATAAGGATTATGATTTCTTTGTCGATCCTGAGTTAATTACTTTGGTTGAATCTGATCCTTTCTATGGCTATGAATCTGAAACTGTTGTGGCACATCTTACTAAATTGAATGATATAGCCACCCTATTCACTCATGAGGAAAAAATTTGCTACTACTACATTCTTAAATTGTTTCCTTTCTCATTAAAGGGTGATGCTAAAATATAGTTTAACTCTCTTGCTCCTGGTTGTGTGGGTAGTCCCCAGGATATGATTTATTACTTCTCTACAAAATATTTCCCCGCTCATAAGAAACAAGCTGCCTTAAGGGAAATATTTAATTTTTTATAAATTGAAGAAGAGAGTCTCCCATAAGCTTGGGGGAGGCTTCTCCCATTACTTAATGCTTTGCCTGATAATCCTCTCAAGAAAAACGAAATACTTGATATCTTTTATAGTGGACTAACCGATGCTTCCAGAGACCACCTGGATAGTTATGCTGGTTGTGTTTTGAGGGAAAGAACTGCTGAGCAAGCTGAATTGCTATTGAATAATATATTGAGTAATGATAATGATTGGACACTTCCTAAACCAACTCCTAAGACAACTCCAAAGAAAAGGGGCATTCTATTTCTCAGTCCTGAAGATATGCAGAGGCATAGAAATCTATGAAAGAAAAAGGTATTGAAGTTGAAGATGTTAAGAATTTACCACCTATTGAAGAAATACATGGTCTTGATAACCTGACACAGGTAGTAAAGGTAAATTAACTTTATAGATTTGATGAAGGTGATATTCCTCGTAATAAGTCTGCTAGTCAATGCTTGGATGAGTTTGATAATTTTATTGTTAAACAAGAAAACTTCAATGCTTATGTTGGTAGAGAATTGAAACATAATGCCTATATGGTTGAACACTTGAGTGATTATATGTCTAGAGTTAAAGGTGACCTTAAGCTTATTAGTAAACATGCATCCATGGTTACCACTCAAGTAGAACAAGTACTTAAAGCACAAGATGATCTGCTCAATGAATTAAATAATAAAAATAATTACAATGTTGTTAGAGTTATGACTAGAGGTGGTAGAATGACCCAGGAACCTTTGTATCCTGAGGGCCATCCAAAGAGAGTTGGGCAAGATTCTCAGAGAACTAATGTTGATGCACCTAGTCCTTTTAAGAACAAGAAAAAGAAAAATGATAGGACTTTGCATGCTTCTAGTGAACCTGTTGAAGACACACCTGAGAATCCCAATGATATTTCTATTTCTGATGTTGAAACACAATCTGGTAATGAACATGAACCTAGTGATAATGTTAATGATGATGTTCATGTTCATGCTCAATCTAGTAATAACAATGATGTCAAGATTGAACCTGCTGTTGATCTTGATAACCCACAATCAAAGAATCAATGTTATGGTAAGAGAGACTTCGTTGCTAGAAAGCACGGCAAAGAAAGAGAACCATGGGTTTAGAAACCCATGCCTTTTCCTCCTAAGCCATCCAAGAAAAAGGATGATGAGGATTTTGAGCGCTTTGCTGAAATGATTAGACCTATCTTTTTGCGTATGCGCTTGACTGATATGCTTAAAATGAATCCTTATGCTAAGTATATGAAAGATATTGTTACAAATAAAAGATAGTGGAAGCTAAAATTTCCACCATGCTTGATAATTATACTTTTAAGGGTGGAATACCAAAGAAACTTGGAGATCCATGAGTACCAACTATACCGTGCTCCATTAAAATAAACTATATTAAAACTGCTTTATGTGGTCTTGGAGCCGGTGTTAGTGTTATGCCTCTCTGTTTATATCGTAGACTTGATTTGAATAAGTTGATACCTACTGAAATCTACTTGCAAATGGTCGATAAATCAATGCTATACCCGTCGGTACTTGTGAGGATGTGCCTATCGTGGTTACAAACTGAAAGTGCTAGTTATCGACTAGAGGGGGGGTGAATAGGTGATTTTGATGGAAGTCTTCAAAACACGGTGGCTTTGAAGACAATAGGTAAACTAGGACTATATAGTAAGCAGCACAATGAAAGCTACACTAGGCAAATATAAGTCTAACATACAACATAATGAAAGCACGAAGACTAATTGCAACTAGGTAGTCGGGATCAGAAATATAGATAGTTCGAAGCTAAACAGATAATAGTCTTCACAGTGTGAAGTCAAACAGATTAGACAAGTAAGCAATGACTTCATGAAGACAACTGTAAAGTAAGGAGAGTAGAGGATAGAACCAGTAGCTTGACAAAGACAAGGATTTGGTAGACCAGTTCCAGTTGCTGTGACAACTGTATGTTTGGTTTGGGAGGCTGAGATTTAACTCAGAAGACCATGTCTTCACCTTATTCCCCTTGAGCTAAGGACACTCAGTCCTCGTGCAATCACTCTGGTAAGTCTTCGAGGTAGACTTCCAAACCTTCACAGACTTCATTCACCAGAAATCCACAATGACTCTTGGATGCTCAGAACGCGACGCCTAACCGGCTGGAGGATTCACAGTCCGGAAGTGTAACAAGTCTTCAGATCACTTGGACAGAAAGACTTCAGTGATTCCTTACACTCTTTGGCTCTGGGTGTTTTGGGCTTTGTCCTTGCAAGGATTTCTCTCTCGAATGCCAATCTCAAACGACAAAAGCCGTGCACTAACTCTGAGCAGCCACCAATTTATGGTATAGGGGGTGGGCTATTTATAGCCAGGAGGCACCCGACCTGATAAGTCCAAAATGACCCTGGGTCACTAAGGAACTGTGTCGGTGTCAAAACCGGCGGATCTCGGGTAGGGGGTCCCGAACTGTGCGTCTAAGGCTAATGGTAATAGGAGGCGGGGGACACAATGTTTACCCAGGTTCGGGCCCTCTCGATGGAGGTAATACCCTACTTCCTGCTTGATTGATCTTGATGATATGAGTATTACAAGAGTAGATCTACCACAAGATCGTAGAGGCTAAACCCTAGAAGCTAGCCTATGATTATGATTGTTGTTCCACGGACTAAACCCTCCAGTTTATATAGACATCGGAGGGGGCTAGGGTTACACAGAGTTGGTTACAGAGAAGGGAATCTACATATCCGAATTGCCAAGCTTGCCTTCCATGCAAAGGAGAGTCCAACCCAGACACGTGATGAAGTCTTCAATCTCATATCTTCATAGTCCAACAGTCTGGCAAAAGCATATAGTCCGGCTGTCCGAGGACCCCCTAATACAGGACTCCCTTAGTAGCCCCTGAACCAGGGTTCAATGACGATGAGTCCGGTGCGCTGATTGTGTTCGGCATTGCAAGGCGGGTTCCTTCTCCGAATTCTCTAGAGTACATGTTGTGATGAGTAGTGTCTGACTTCCCATTTAATGTTGCACTCATCGGCTTCTGTACCTCAATAATGTCAGTCTCCACGTGTCGAGTGAATGCGAGAAGCCAGGGTATTTTAGCACTTGCCACCCTGACCATGTGAATAAATCATCTATTAAGGAGACGGGGATCCTTAGATCCAAATCACACCATCTTCCCCGAGCGAGGATTCATCAGAGCGTGCCCGGAAAAATCATCCCATCATGGCTGGCCGCCGCCACTCCTCCTCTCGCTCCCATAGCGCTAAGACAGGTGATTGGGAGAAGCGCATCGTATCCCATGGTCAATTAGTGGAGTTGCAGACCCAGGGGTTTCTCCCACCTGCATACCTTGTCCCTGGCCGAGCCGGATTAGCCACTTATGATGGCGGGGAGCAAGCGGAGAGTTTCCCCAACCCATCCAGGGGGAGCGAGTGTGCCTTGTCCCTTACTTGCTGAGGGGCATCAGATTTCCAATCCATTCGTTCCTCCACGGGCTCCTGGAGTACTATGGCCTCCAGCTGCACAACTTCACCAATGCCTCCATCCTGCACATCGCAGGTTATGTCGCCCTTTGTGAGCCATTTCTGGGCTGTGAAGCTCATTTCGAGCTATGGAAGAGGCTGTTCTGCCTCGTCCCTCGCAATCAGGAGGGATCAATATACCAAGTGGGCGGAGCAGAAATATGGCGCCTCGCCGGAACCGGATACCTGTCCGGCACTGCGAAAAAGACATCTGAAGAGTGGACCTCCGAATGGTTTTACATAGAGGATGTCTCCCTTCCTGACCCTATCCAGATGGGTCTTCCCGAGTTCACAATTGCCCCATTGAAGAAACATCGAAGCTGGCGTCCCCGGAGCCCCAAGGAGGAAGATAGCAGAGAGGTCCTCCAACTGATGGGTAGGATAATGACGCTTGCCAAATCTGGACTGACAATAATCGAGGTTATGTCAATATGCATAATGCGGGGGGTGCAGCCACTCCAATATCGGGGGCATCCCATGTGGCACTTCAATGGAGAAGACGATGCGACCTGCTGCGGTAGGAAAGGTCCGGACTCCGCCACCGCTCTAGCAAAAATATTGTCTGATTTGTATAAAGGAGAAGAATAGGAGTTCATCCATATTAAGGCACGGGATGGATTTTCCATGTATAACCCCCCTAGCTGGGTGAGTTTCTATCTTTTACTCAACTTTATTTATTCCCGCAGTCTTTCATTACAAATATTTACCTTGCTAGTCCATAACAGGAACTGCGAAAAGCTATGAGGGAGGTCCATAGCCCGCCTCCACAGCCAG
This sequence comes from Triticum aestivum, assembly GCF_018294505.1. Classification (NCBI taxonomy): domain Eukaryota; kingdom Viridiplantae; phylum Streptophyta; class Magnoliopsida; order Poales; family Poaceae; genus Triticum; species Triticum aestivum. The sequence goes on from NC_057807.1 coordinate 373,823,322, forward strand.
AGGACCCCGACCGGGCCCTCGACCCCGGACTCGAAGAAGATTCGGACATATTTGTGGAGCTCATCAACATGATGTCTTACCAGGCAAGATGTGATGGTGCCTTGGTGGCCATCATTGCCGACTATCCTGGCCTGCTCCCTGCATCATATGCAAGTAAAACAGGAGTCCTAACTTCTGAAAAGGATCCCCTCTTTATGCCTTACCCACTGCACATGTATTGCACTTTATAGGGAAGGCCATTGGGGCGCCGTGCCGAACCTGCGGCGACTCACCAACAAGGGGCGCCTAAGCCGGGTAGGCTTAAAAGTAAAGCGGTTAGGACCGAGACGCCATCAAAGAGGTATGATTTAAAACCTGCTCCGTGATTATCATCTTTAAAATATAACAATGTCCACTGTGTCCTGGCAGAAAGAGTATTCGCCGGCCTGTGTCCAGAGATCCTACCGACCACGCCTCTACCAGCCGGAGTCCAGAACCAGCCTCATGGGTGGAGGCTAACATGGGGACAACACTGGACGATCCTCCTACAGAGGATGCGGATAGAATATCGGCTAAAAATTCCAAGGTAGAGAGCGCTATGAATCATCGTCATCGGCGGGCCGCACTCCGCGACCCTAACTTCTCCGAAGAGGCATTTGATGCCTTCAACTCGGGAGACGCGTACATCCGAGCTGCGCAAGATTGGCTTGCTAGAGCCACAAACCAGTATTTAAAAGATATACGGGTAAAAAAAAGCCGATAATTATGTATATCAGTAGCTCGTGAGACTTGAAACAGTTGGCACAACTGATTCAAGGATCATCGTGTTGAATAGGTTCTTACAGAGAAGAATACCCATTTATCTCAAGAGCTGGAAGAGTGTAAAGCCCAACTAAGGGCTGCAATTGCAGAAATGGAGGAGTCCAAGAAGGCCTCATCTCGTAACATTTTTCTGGATCGAAAAAGAACATAATTACTGCACCATTTGGTGTTCGGCATGTTTGCAGATCTAATAATAGATTCTGCATGCAATCCTGGAGTGAATCCGGAGATCCTACAAGAGGATGAACAATGAGCTCAACGACAACTAGAAGCTAGTGAGCGTGTACTTACACGGGTCAGGCGAGAGAAAAACGATCTCCAGGATGCCAAACCCGGCTGGGCATGGAATTGAAAGATGTTCGGGCCCAGCTTGCGGAATCTGTGAATGAGAATAGGAGGCTTCAACGCGGCATTTTTAGTATGTGCTTGATCGAACCTTTATATAGTTCGGCGAAGAAAAAGGCTAATAGAGTTATGTCTGTAGGTATACTGACAGGTCGTCCCGAAGAGGAGAGGCCCGGATCCGCAGGCGATCTGCTGCAAGAGCTTTTGCAACTGCACGAACAAGTTCGGCAGGTGATGCAGGGTATTGCTAAGGCCTTGTGGCCATCCGCCTCCCTGCCATGAAGCATGGGGGAGCTTGTACAACTGCTCAAGGGAGTGCGGCGGCGCTTCCGATTATGGAAGATATCTGCTTGTTGACAAGGTGCGAGGGAAGCTTGGGCCATGGTGAAAACACGGTACACCAAGCTCGATCCGAATCACATGGCCCTGGTCGGACCTGTAGGGTCAGATGGGAAAGAGATTCCCGTTAGTCTGGTGTATGACCAGGTAGGATTAGCCGCAAAGTATTCCCAACAGGATGGTAGGCTAGACAGCCTATAGGATGGTATAGAAGAAGAATTTCGCCAGTCTAAGTGACTATGTACTTCAGTTGACATATTTTGTCCCTAATCGGATTGTGAATCATTTTTCATGGCGGACCTTTTCGCTTCAGCCTCCGGACCCGACAGTCCGGAGTGTTTCCGAATACCCACTCAATTATGTAAACTAGGGTACGCGTGGAAACCAGGCGTACGGGTCATAAGTGCTTGAACAGACAAGTACCCAACTAGCTATGTTATATTACATAGATAGTAATAAACATCTTCCAGGGAGAATAGTTCCGTTAACGGTTCCTTTCCCTGGGCACGCATGCATTAATGTGCATGTACGAACTGCGAACAGAGACGTAGTATATGAAACATCTAGGGGTTTGTATTGTAATAGGTAAGAAATATCTTTAGTTCACCGACCGAATATTCCCTTAAGAATGCTAGCTTTCGGCTTCACCCAGTCTGAGGTACACGTCTGGCGTACCCGGCAGTAACAATCGCAGAGGTGCTCCCCGTATGCCCTAGTCGAACTAACGGGAACATAGGGCATAAACACAGGAGCCAGGCAACCCAGCTTGGCCAAAACCTAAGTCATATCGATGCATATAATGGTGAAGAAAAGGTACATATGGAAAAGTGACACATATGCAGTGGGCGTGATGCCCTGAAGGTAATTATAGTAAGCTTCTGTATAAGAAGCCCCCAGGTATAGTGAGCACGTATAGCGCATCAAGAGTGTGTAGTCGAGTCACACTTAAATCTTTTAGGGCCATAAAAAAAGAAAGAGAGAGGTTGTAACTTAAAAAAAGGCAGAGGGAAGGAGACGGACAGTGAGTTCGGCACTAGGCGTAGAATCTTTGGAGTCTGGCCGCGTTCCATGGGTTCGGCTCGAGTAGATTATCGGATGCATCACGCAGGTGGTACGCTCCTCCGGTGAGAACTTTATCAATGATGAATGGACCCTCCCACTTGGGCTTGAGCTTGTCCTTTTTATTCTCCGGTAAGGTAGAACAAGTTTGCCAACGTTATAAGTTTTGGCCCATACTTCTCTGCTTTGATACCTGCGAGCATGTTGCTGATAGAATGCGGAACGGGCTTTTGCGATGTCGCGCTCCTCCTCCAGGGCATCTAAGCTGTCCTGCCGATCCAGCTCGGCTTCTCTCTCTTCGTACATGCACATTCGAGGTGAGCCATGAATGATATCGCCAGGCAATACCGCCTCTGGGCCGTACACCATGAAGAATGGTGTGTATGCGGTAGTGCGATTTGGCGTGGTCCACAACCCCCATAGTACGGAGTCGAGCTCCTCGACCCAGTGCGTGTCTGATTCCTTCAGGGATCGCACTAGTCTGGGTTTGATGCCGCTCATAATAAGACCATTTGCTCATTCAACTTGACCGTTTGTTTGAGGGTGATAGACGGAGGCGTAATCGAGCTTAATGCCCATGTTGTCGCACCAAGTTTCACCTTGTCGACTGTGAAGTTAGAGCCATTATCGGTGATGATGCTGTGGGGGACACCGTAATGGTGCACGACCCCTGATATGAAGTCTATCACTGGTCCGGACTCAGCCGTTTTAACTGGTTTGGCCTCTATCCATTTGGTGAATTTAGCCACCATGACCAACAGGTATTTTTTTCTTATGGCTTCCTCCTTTAAGGGGTCCGACCATATCGAGCCCCCAGACCGTAAAGGGTCAAGTTATGTGGATTGTTTGGAGAGCGGTGGGTGGCATATGGCTTTGGTTGGCGAAGAGCTGGCAACCGATGCAATGTTGGACGAGGTCCTATGCGTCTGCTCAGGCTGTCGGCCAGTAGAAACCTGTTTGGAAGGCCTTACTTACAAGGGCCCGAGCTGCGGCGTGGTGGCCGCCTAGTCTAGCATGAATTTCGGCCGAGAGCTGCCGCCCTTCCTCTTCGGAGATACATCTTTGGAGTACTCTGGTAGCGCTTTTTTATAAAGCTCTCCCTCGTGGACCTTGTAGGCTTTAGAGCGCCGCACAATGCAACGTGCCTCATTTTGGTCTTCGGGGTGTTCTTGCCTATTTAGGTAGGCTAAGAAAGGTTTGGTCCACAGGGCGACGGCAGCCATGATTACGTGGGTCGAAGGTGTTATTTCGGTGGAGGAGCCTCCGATTATGTCAGAGTGTTCGGGCTCTCAGGTTGTGATCGGATTCGGACTAGTATTGCCGGTCTCCCCTTGCCACACCACGGATGGCTTGAGCAACCTTTCCAAGAAGATATTAGGTGGGACGGTGTCGCTCTTAGCGCCGATGCGGGCGAGGATATCGGCTGCTTGATTGTTTTCTCGGACCACATGATGAAATTCAAGCCCCTCGAACCGAGCTGACATTTTGAGGACGACATTATGATAAACCGCCCTTTTTTGGTCCTTGGTGTCGAAGTCTCCGTTTATTTGAGATATTGCAAGGTTCGAGTCCCCACGCACTTCTAGGCATTGAATGCCTATCGAGACTGCCATCCAAAGACCGTGCAACAGAGCCTCGTATTTGGCTGCATTGTTGGAGTGTGTGTATAGTATTTGGAGTACGTATTGGACTGTATCTCCAGTGGAGGATGTAAGGACCACACCCGCTCCCAGACCAGCCAGCATCTTAGAGCTGTCAAAGTGCATGATCCAATTGGAGTACGCGTTGTACTCTTTAGGGAGTTCGGCTTCTGTCCATTTGGCGATGAAGTCAACCAGTACTTGCGATTTAATGGCTCACCGTGGTTTATATATAATGTCAAACGGGAGGAGCTCGATTGCCCACTTAGCAATCCGTCCCGTGGCATCACGGTTATTTATTATATCGTTGTGTGGTACTTCAGAGGCCACCGTGATTGAACACTCTTGAAAGTAGTGTTGTAGTTTCCGAGATGCCATGAAGACCGCGTATGCTATCTTTTGATAATGTGGGTACCGTGACTTGCATGGTGTGAGGATGGTGGATATGTAGTATACCGGCTTTTGAAGCGGGAACTTATGTCCGTCCTCCTCTCGTTCGACGACGAGCACTGCGCTTTCAACTTGGTGTGTTGCCACTATAGATAACAACATGGGTTCGCCAATGTTCGATGTGGCCAGGATTGGGTTGCTGGCTTCCAGTCCGGCCGTAGCCGCATCCGTCCACTCGAAGTGTTCGGTGCATCGAAGAAGGCGATAAAGAGGTAGTGCCTTTTCTCGCAATCGGGAGATAAATCGGCTTAAGGCAGCCACACATCCGGTTAATTTCTGGATTTGCTTGAGGTCTGTTGGGGTAGCCAACTGTGACAAAGCTCAGATTTTAACCGGGTTTGCTTCAATTCCTCTATTGGAAACAATGAAGCCCAGGAGCTTTCCGGCAGGAACGCCAAGAACACATTTTTTCGGATTGACCTTGATGTCATATGTTTGGAGGTTGTCGAACGTGAGTCTCAGGTCGTCTATTAGAGATTCGACGTGTCTGGTCTTGATGACCACGTATGCCTCAACTGTTTTTCCGATTTGTTTTTCCAGGCATGTCTAAATCATGCGTTGGTAGGTCACACCGGCGTTTTTGAGCCCGAAAGGCATGGTGTTGAAACAGAAAGGGCCGTATGGAGTGATGAATGCCGTTGCGGCTTGATCAGACTCCGCCATCTTGATTTGATGGTATCCGGAGTACGTGTCGAGGAAGCACAATGAGTCGTGTGCTGTGGTAGCGTCGATGATTTGATCGATGCGGGGGAGAGGGAAGGGATCCTTGGGGCAAGCCTTGTTGAGGTCCTTAAAATCGACACATAGGCACCATGATATGTCCTTCTTTGGTACCATCACCAGGTTTGCTAGCCATTCCGGGTGTTTTATTTCTCTAATGAATCCGGCTTCGAGTAACTTTGCTAGATCCTCTCCCATAGCTTGCCGTTTAGGCTCTGAGAAGCGACGTAGTGTCTGCTTGACCGGCTTGTATCCCTTCAGTATGTTGAGGCTATGCTCGGCCAGCCTGCGTGGGATCCCTGACATATCTGAAGGGTGCCAGGCAAAGATGTCCCAATTCTCGCGTAAGAACGCCCACAGTGCAGCGTCGATTGTGGTTTCCTGTTGTGCCCCATTGGTTGCTGTTTTTGTAGAGTCCGTTAGGTGGACTTGGAATTTGATGATTTCGTTCGCTGGCTTGAAAGAGATGGATTTGGATCGCTTGTCGAGTATCACGTCATCCCTATCCACTGTGGAGCATAATGCAGTTAGTTCTTCGGCTGCGAGGGCTTCAGATAGTGCCTCAAGGGCCAGGGCGGTGGTTTTATTTTCGGCGCGGAGTGCTATGTCCGGATCACTAGCTAGAGTGATGATTCCGTTGGGCCCGGGCATCTTGAGCTTCATGTACCCATAATGGGGTATAGCTTGGAAGCTCGCGAATGCGTTCCGCCCTAAAAGGGTGTGGTATCCACTATTGAACGGGGCCACTTGGAATGTTATCTCTTTGGACATGTAATTTTCCGGTGTGCCAAATACCACATCAAGCGTGATTTTTCCCGCACATCATGGCTCCCGACTAGGGATAATCACTCAGAAGGTAGTGCTGCTTTGCTCAATGCGGCTTTTGTCTATTTCCATTTAGTTGAGAGTTTCCTCATAAATGAGGTTTAATCTGCTGCCACTGTCCATGAGCACTTTACTAAGCCGAAAGCCATCCACAATTGGACTAAGGACCAAAGCGGCTGGTGCTCGGACTGTTCGGAATTGAGGTTCATCACTGGCATTAAAGGTTATAGCTGTGTCGTTCCAGGGATTTTTGCTGCGATGTGGGAGATTTCGGCGAGGTCACGGAGTGCTCTCTTGCGCCTGTTATTCGAGGCGAAAGTCTCGAAGACTGTCAACACTGTATTGTTCTTTTATGTGGGATGATGCTCTGCGGCGTTGTTAATGAGGAGGTCTTCGCCGCTCTTGGCCTCCTGCCGAAGTATCCAACATGCTCTAAGGCTATGTGTTGGTATGGTATCCGGTGTGGTGTGAATTTTGCATGGCCCATTGAGCCATCCCTCCAACACGGTTCCACACCCTGAAGTGGGCTTTGGTTTCTTTGTAATTGGACCGGGTGACTTGCGAGAGTGCACCCTTTTAGTTCAAACGAGGGGTTTAGTGAGAGCCGGAGGGTCCCAAAATTTTGCCTGGGTTTTCCAGGCGCTTTCCATCGCATAGTACTTCTGTACTATGGCCGCCAAGTCAGCGAAGTGTGATATGTCACGACGACTTATGGCGTTGAGGATTCCCTTGTCCGTGCAATTTTTGCAAAAGAATGAGATTGCGTCTTCCTCGTGACAATCCTTGACCTTGCTCATTACAAGGAGGATTGTTGCCTAATGTGGGAGAGATCGCTTGTATCTAGGTGGGTGGGTGGATTTAAGTCCGAACCCTGACCTGATCTGAGATCCAGGGGCAAAGGAACTTCCGAACTTGGCAGTTTGTGTTCCGAGATGTTCCCCAATTTTTCTGGCCCACTGTCCGATTCTAAGTTCGGAGTTTGGGTCATGTCCTCCCGTGAGCGGGTATCCGGCTCAGAGAGCTCGGGAATCCGGACATAGTTCATCCTCATAATGGAGGAAGAATTGCTGCATTGCTCCTCCACCACCGCTATTTGATGGGTGACCGACGGGGAGTTAATCTCTCTGTGATCAGGTTTAAGCCCAATCTGATCATAGTCCGTAGCGACTCCCAAGGAGGCGATGTGATCCAAGAGTTCGTTCAAGGACGAAAGTTCCATTTGATCGATCTACTCGGTGTATTCTGGGCTGACGTGGAGGCTATTTTGGATGACCCGAGAAGTCATCGTCGGCACGGTGGCCGAACGGGCGGTCATGACGAAGTCGCCAGGGTCGGAGGGTTTTTCCTAAAGCCAGGGCTCCTCCAGAGGTTATATTGTCCTGGATAACAAGGCGAGCCATCAAACCTTTATTTGACATCACAGTGGAACTCTCAATGAAAGCACCAATGTCGGTGTCAAAACCGACGGATCACGGGTAGGGGGTACCGAACTATGCGTCTAAGGCTAATGGTAACAGGAGGCGGGGGACACAATGTTTACCCAGGTTCAGGCCCTCTCGATGGAGGTAATACCCTACTTCCTGCTTGATTGATCTTGATGATATGAGTATTACAAGAGTAGATCTACCACGAGATCATAGAGGCTAAACCCTAGAAGCTAGCCTATGATTATGATTGTTGTTCTACGGACTAAACCCTCCGGTTTATATAGACACCGGATGGGGCTAGGGTTACGCAGAGTCGGTTACAGAGAAGGGAATCTACATATCTGAATTGCCAAGCTTGCCTTCCACGCAAAGGAGAGTCCCACCCGGACACGGGACGAAGTCTTCAATCTTGTATCGTCATAGTCCAACTGTCTGGCATAAGCATATAGTCTGGCTGTCCGAGGACCCCCTAATCCAGGACTCCCTCAAACTGAGACGTGTCCACCGATCAAATTTCAAACACACTCGATAGCTTGGCTTGGGCTACAAGCAAAGCTGACTCATCCAGCTCTAGATTAGATTTTCTCTCATTGTCTTCGCTCGAAGACATAGGATTTGGTTGAGCATCACTTCAGTCACTCTGACTTTGTTCACTTGGACCCCACTTAACAGTACGGTGGTTCCTATGACTCAATAAGAAGAAAAGGAAACTACGAAACAAGTATGTCTTTGCACTCCATAGTCTTCAAGTGAATAGCTTCACGTGTCATAATCTTCGTCGTGAATGTCTTAACGAACCACAATTGTCTTCAATGTCTTCACACATTTTTAGGGGTCATCTCTGGTAGGTAAACCGAATCAATGAGGGACACTACCTGTGTTATCCTGCAATTTGCACAAACACATTAGTCCTTCAACCATGTTTGTCGTCAATACTCCAAAACCAGCTAGGGGTGGCACTAGATGCACTTACAATCTCCCCCTTTTTGGTGATTGATGACAAACTGGTTGAAGTTTTCAACGGGGGTAAAAGTATGTGAAAGTTCAGTGTTGTGAGTATTGACTTCATACATATGACGAGGCTCCCCCTGAAGATGTGCATATAAATAGTTTTCTTTTGAATGCAAATGCACATGGCAGGTTTTGCTTTGTGGAGGCCATCTTCAAAGAGTGAAGACAATTCATCATGCATATAAAAAGATAATGAAGATAATGATATGCATAATGGAAAATGGACGTCTGCTGAATGACTTTCTGCAGAATTTATCATCGCATCACAAAGTGGCAGCTAAAGTAGCAAACGACAATCAAGCTTAAGTGTTAAGCCAAAAGTTTCAGAACAAGAGTTGTAAGAACTTAGCAAAAAAATTAAGCAACCACCCATATGGACTCACTTGAAGACTATCAACTCATATGCTACTCCCCCTTTTGTCAGTAATGACTAAAAAGGTTTGAAGACATAGAGTATCTACTCGTTCCCTATTAGAGACGATGTTGGAGCAGCATGGTCAATGCTGGAGTTAGGTGGTGTAGATGGGCCTTGTGCAGCATCATCATCCTGAGCAGTGAGAGCGGGCGAAGTGGCGCCATCTTCTTCATCGACGACTCTCACAACAACAGTTGCAGCCGTGGATGAGTACTCAGAATCTTCAAGGAGGGTTGCGACGCCTACTTGCATTTTGAGGAGGCCTGGAGTCGAACTTGAAATTTTCAGTGAAGCCATCCACGTGAAGTTCATCTTCAGCGCAGAGCAACGTGAGACTCTTCCAGGAACGGCGACAAGCTTCATGAGCAACAAATGAGTTCTTGGTGGCTAAGTTGCGAATGTGATTGGCATCCACCAAGATACTCTGCATCTGACTCTTTAGCCTGTCAGGATGTTTGTCCTATTTTTGATGTAAAGCCACCAGAAGCTCACGATCATTAAGAACACGAGGACGCTTCTGAGGCCTTTGTGCAATGGTGCTTGCAGTGGCTTCAGTATTTCCATGATGTGGTAGGCGCAGGTTGCCAGCCAAAGGATATGTAGGAGTGGCAGCATTGGGCACATGAACACCATTAATGGGCTATGTGAAGCTCTGGAACTCAGCATTCTTAAGGTGGATTGGCTTCTTGGCAGGCTCGGGGTAGATGGCTTCAACAGACATATCAACATCAGGTAAGAAGACAATATGATTGCGAGCTGATGGCCGATAGTCAACAGTTGAATGAAACTTAATCAAGCGCATCATGCATGGAGCATAGAACTTCAGACCAAACAGATCAATCCCGGAAGCAGCAAGTTGAATGATGAAGAAATCTTGGGTGTTGAATCTGATGCCATTGATGATATAGAATACCAAAGTCTTCATGGAGCCTTCAAGTGTGGCTTCAGATGAATGGCCTTTGATGGGCCAGAGAGTATGCCTTAGAATGTGATATATTGTGCGTGGCAGATACTCGAGGTCCTTAACAAAGAATTCCTTCGGATATTCAGTGTCTTGGGGGAAAGGCTTCATCATGCTAAGCATTTGGCTCATGTTCGGCTCGGGCCTCTGAGCTTTGGCTTCGTGATGCACATCGCCTGTCATCCACTCAAGGATCCAAGTCTTTGGATCCCTGTTTTAGCCTTGAATGTGTAAGGTGGCATAGAACTGCAGGAGGAGCTCTTCATTCCAGTGCTATTTACCAGTGACAAATGCCAGAAGACCAACATCCCTCAAGTAGTCAAGGGCTTCTTCCAGACATGGGCAACCCAACCATAGCATCACATTCCACACGCCTGTGCAGAAAAATCATGTCTTGATTGTACAGAATGCAAGAGTAATAGCTTCACTGTCAAAGAATGTATTGTCTTCTTTGAAACTGAACACGCTGAATGAGCCTTGTGTAGTTACAACACTTGGAAGCCTTGGCAGACGCGGCTTTGGCTTCTGTACTTGAGGCCTTCTCTCCACATGATAGTCATATTGTGGTCTTGGAGTGGTAGGAGGAATCAGAATTGGCCAGCGAATAGTGACAAGTTGATCGTCATGATCGAAGGCCCCTTCCATGGTGTGAGGCCGTGGTGGAGGAACAACGCCATGAGTGATGACTGGCGTCACAATAGCTTCAGCATTCACATTGGCTTCAGGCTCCACATTGTCTTCAGCCATGACAGGGTCATTGGCTTCAGTAGCAGTGTTGGTGGTAGCCTCATTGTTTTCAACCTCCATTTGGTCAACGACCGGAGGGTCAGGCACGATCGCATTCTCTTAAAGAATGAATTGATCAACAATAGGGGGTGTGGCTTCTCTTTCTTCTTCTCTTCTTTCTTCATCGGCTAATGCAGCCGGAATGTCTTCCGCAGCATGAGCTTCAGATGCTTGAACAGCCACAGAAGGATTCTCTTCAGGGAACACTTGACGTGCCACTGAGTTGGATTGTCGTGAATCTTCTTTTGGAATGGTTGACATGGATACAAATGGCTTTAGACCTTTTCAAAGCCTGCAAAACACTAGCGACGCCTTTGGAGATGGAGTGGTCTCCATGTAATTTTCATCATCAAGTACCAGATAAGTAACTTGAGCTGGTGGAGTGTGGGGTGTCTCATCTTGAACGGGGGTGTCTTCTTGTTGGGGCTCAGCCCATGAGTCATCTTGAGCCATTGGCGTCAATGGATGACCAATGCTAATGTATTCAGTGCTCGTTGGAGTAGGTGATGATACCAACTGGTGCTCGAGCCGAGGAAGGACTTCATCATCAACTACATTGTCTTCGTGACCCACGTCTTCAGCTGTGTTGGGGTCAATAGCTGGAACTGCTTCAGATTCTGGTGCCTCTGTGGGAGCAGGCTCATGAACAATGAGACGGTGCTCGCGATTAGCAGAGGCAGGATATGTAACAGAAATGGGTTCAACAACAAGGGGCTCTGGGACAGCAGCACATTCTTTCCTTGAAGACTTAGAGCCCTTAGTCTTCAACTTTTTCTTGGAAGGGGCATCATCAGATGTATCCTTGTGCTTCCTCTTCCTAGATTCTGCTTCAGCCAGTCTGGTCTTCTTGAGCTCAGAAGCAACTGAGGGGACCTTTGGCTTTGGGCCAGTTATGCTGGCAGGGAAGACAATGCTAGGTTGTCCCTGCCTTGTAGCATCAGGATTAGCTTCAGCATGCTTCTTGCTCTTCTTAGCAGTCATTCTGGGATCAATGCCAGGACGCCCAAGAGCTTTCCTCTTTTTAGCTTCATTGTGCGCTTGCACACATTTCTAAGCATACGACTTCATGCGTTTTCGAGAGCCTTTATATTCTTCATGCTTCTTGTGAAATTCAGTTTTGAGGTCATGCAACATCTTCTTGAAGATTTGCACATCTGCCACACTGAGCGTGTCCATGTTCTTCTTGAAATGAGCCTTCTCATAATAAATCTTAGTTTTGAGCTCAACAATTTTCTGTGCCAGGGCCAGCTCATTAGCAATAGCAGAGTGGAATGTGAAGCTGATGCCCACTGGCAGCTGCAGACTGTCAATGCTGATGTTCTGGTCGTCGAACCACTCATCAATGAAATTGTTCAAGATGTCAACATCAAAGAGGGGCAGATCACTGAAGATCTCCGCCTCTTGCTTGCTCTTGATCAGCATCTCAAGGGATTCATCACCAAGATCTTCATCGCTTGACAGATCAATGGTGTCTTCCTCATTGCACAGAATGGCAGCAAGAGTAAGGGGTTACCCAGTAGCCTTCTTGGGCAATGGCTTCTTGGTCCTCTTGGACACACGAGACAAATCTTCAGACTGCATACTGGATTCAGGTGGTGCAGTTTTCAGTGACTTCTTGGTTGAAGCTTTTGGAGTAGTAGAGGCAAATGGCTTTGAAGCTTTTGCCTTCTTCTTCTTCTTCTTCTTCTTCTTCTTCTTCTTCTTCTTCTTCTGCTTTGGTGGTGATGGAGCATCATCAGAATCAGCTTCTTCAGCAGATTGCTCCACAACAGCTCTCTAGGCAGCAATATGAGACAGAAGCCCGTCGAAGTTGGTTAAGGGGCCAATCCTGTTCTCATTGGCTTCACAAGTTCCATCTGGTCTTGGAGCGGAGGGGCCAGGGTTAAAGTTGAGGCCAAACTCCTTCTGGTTCTTAGCCGCTGAATCTTTTGCAAAATGAAAGTTGTGCTTGAAAAGATTGTCTTTGCGACACCATAGGAGAGATGATGGGTCATCATTTTCAGACTGTGGTCCTTTGACCATAGAGGGATAGAACCCCTGTTCAATAGTTTCAGCCTTGTTCTCCGGTACCAAGTTGCGATACAGGAACTCACCCGACGGCCGCTTGATGGCATTCTTCTCAGCATATTCAGATGTTACAAACCTGTACTTTAACCACTATTCTGCCCAATATCTTCAGATCCACTGGATCCGGTTCTTGCGCTAGGTGTAGCTCTCCTCTAGGTCAGACTTGTAGAGTTCATAAAGATCTTCAGGCAAATCAAGTGCAGTGTTGCCATAGCGTTGCTTGCCTCCTTTTCATGCAGACTTATCTGAAGCCATAATATTCAGACTAATGGGCTTCAATACAGTGAAAGGCTTCCGTCTACTGGTCAGTCAAGAACTAGCTTTAGGATATTCGATGTGATGATGTAAGAATTATGCAAATGAATGCAGACTATGAGAACCAAGGGATCCTCCCACGGACATGTACCTATGACAGCATTAGAGGTGCGAGGGAAGGGGAAGAGGTCATATGCATTCTTAGAAGATTTTGAAGATAAATCAGTTTAGAAGACACTAACCTCACAGTGCAAAGACATTCACTTATTGAAGGAAGTTGGTTCCTGATTTGGACGAATCCATGAATAGGTACAAGTGAGGAATTTAACTAGTTTTGACGCATAAGTGAACATACTTTGCAATATATGAGATTCAGAAAGAGACTGATCCAAATTTGGAAGTGTATAAACCACTTTTGATTGAAGTGGATGGATCTGACAGATCGAAAAGACTGTAAAAGTAGGTTTTAATTACCATAGATGAACTGCTAGACGATGTAGACGAGAGGCCGAGCAGTCCAATCTCCCGCACCCTAACTTGGTGGCGGAAGACACCTACAGCGTCGACGTGAGCTAGCGGAGGCGCTAGGGTTTGAGTGAGGTGGAGAGGTTGGAAGAAAGAATTTTGACCGCGAGGGGTGTGTATTTATAAGAAGGAGGAGGGCAGTGCAGCGCAATTACGTAGGTGCCCCCTGGCTGTTCACATCTGAGGAACACATGGCATGCATGCAACTTATCAGGAGTTGATCTATGTTCCCACAAACGCCTGGATTGTCGGGTGGTCATTCCGGCTTCTCCGGTTTTCAGGCAAAGGATAGAACTTTAAAAGAAGTTTGTAAATGTGTGTCTCTGTATCTTCTGCTGACAAGGACGAAGAGAAGATATTCGACAAGTGTTAATAGAATGCACACGACTTGGACAGAAAGACTTTGAGGGAGTAGCACACAAGGGATTAGGGTTTGATCACATTCACTTAGGTCAGAAAAATAGCAACATGAAGACATAGCTATAAGTGAATGCTGTAGAGGACAGAACACATATGCATATATAATTATTACTGAAGACAAATCAACATTGGGAAGATATATATTTGAAGATAAACCAATGTTGAAGACAATCCAAATGCGAAGATAATGCATTCATGACGCCAAATGAAAATCTTCAAAAAGTTTTGGTGGTTGCGCTACCCACCGTATAGGAAGTATTAGACCCAAACACGGCGTACAATTATTGTGGCGCTCCGAAATCAAATTACATGTTAATGTATTCACACTCAGAGGTTAAATCTTCATTGATTGAAGAAGTATGTTACTTCGTGTGTTGCACATCTAAGTCATCAACATGCATTAGCGTTAGGATGTGTGTCCATTCACTAGACATTTGAGGATTCTAAGATATTTAGCTCACACTACAGGTTGCAAAACCTCTTCTCATCCAAGGGCTTAGTGAAGATATCAGCCAGTTGCTCTTCAGTGTTGACCTTAATGATATCAATGTCTTCCTTGTTAACATGATCTCTGAGAAAGTGATGACGAATCTCGATGTGCTTTGTCTTCGAGTGCTGAACTGGATTCTTGGAAATCTTGATGGCGCTTTCATTGTCGCAGAAGAGTGGCACATTCTTCGTGTTGATGCCATATTCCTTGAGTGTTTGCTTCAGCCAGAGAAGCTGAGCACAACACGATCTAGCAGCAATGTATTCAGATTCAGCAGTGGAGAGTGATACACATTTCTGCTTCTTTGAAGACCACTAGATAAGAGATCATCTAAGAAAGTGACATGTTCCTGAAGTGGACTTGCGATCAACCTTGTCACCAGCATAATCAGCATCAGAATATCCAACCAGATCAAATGTTGAGCCATTTGGATACCATAATCCTAGTGTTGGGGTGTGAGCCAAATATCTAAGTATTCGCTTCACCGCTAGGTGATGCGACTCCTTTGGTGCCACTTGGAATCGGGAACACATGCAAATGCTAAGCATAATATCAGGCCTAGATGCACATAAATAGAGCAAAGAACCAATCATGGAGTGGTATACCTTTTGATCGAATTCTTTACCATTGTCGTCAGGGCAGAGATGACTTTTGGTTGGCATTGGCGTCGTGTAACCTTTGCAGTCTTGCATTCCAAACTTTTTCAAGCAATCTTTGAGATATTTTTCTTGCGATATGAAAATGCCATTGCACTGTTGACGGATTTGAAGACCAATGAAGAATTTCAGCTCCCCCATCATGGACATCTGATATTGCTCTTGCATCATGTATCCAAACTCGTCACTGTATCTTTTATCAGTGCATCCGAAGGTAATGTCATCTACATATATTTGACACATAGATAGTTCACCATCATATGTCTTCGTGAAGAGAGTGGGATCTAGTGAACCAGGTTTGAAGCCTTTGCTCTTCAGGAATTCCTTAAGTGTGTCATACTAAGCGCGAGGTGCTTGTTTGAGGCAAAACAGTGCCTTGTTGAGCTTGTACACCATATCAGGATGCTTAGGATCTTCAAAACCATGCGGTTGAGCGACATACACTTCTTCCTCGATTTTGCCGTTGAGAAAGGCACTCTTCACATCCATTAGGTACAGAAGAATGTTGTGATGGTTGGCATAAGCCAACAGTATGCGGATGGCTTCAAGCCGAGTCACAGGAGCAATGGTTTCATCGAAGTCTATTCCTTCCACTTGTGTGTAACCTTGAGTAACGAAGCGAGCTTTGTTTCTGACAACTTGTCCAAGTTCATATTTCTTGTTGCGATAGATCCATTTCGTACCAATGACATTGTGCTTGCGAGGATCAGGACGTTTGACAAGCTCCCAAACATTATTCAGCTCAAATTGTTGAAGCTCTTCTTGCATAGCTTGAATCCATTCAAGTTCCATGAAGGCTTGTTCAACTTTCTTGGGTTCATATATAGAGACAAAAGCAAAGTGACCACATAAGTTTGCTAGTTGTGTAGCTCTTGATCGAGTGAGAGGGCCATGAGCATTGATGCTATCAATGATCTTCTTAATTTGGATTTCATTTGCAACCTAAGGATGAGCTGGACGAAGATTTTGATCTGACTGACTGTTGCCTTCGTATTCATCATTTGCTTCGGACTAAGAATTGTCTTTAGGTTGATTAGGTGCAGAAATGATAATCTCATCCTCAGCCAATTCCTCTGTGCGTATGATTTCTCCAGTATCCATTAGCTTGATAGCCTCACCTGGTGTAGCTTCATCTAGCACATTTGGGAGGTGCTCTCTTTGCGAGCCATTAGTCTCATCGAACCGCACATCCACAGTTTCAACCTTTTTATAGTGAAAGAGGTTGAAGAGTCTGTAGGTGTGTGAGTCCTTTCCATAACCAAGCATAAAACCTTCATGTGCTTTCAGTGCGAATTTAGACATGTGATGTGGATCTTTGGTCTAGCACCTAGCACCAAAGATTTTGAAGTAACTGAAATTTGGCTTCTTACCAGTCAGAGGTTCATAAGATTTCTTCTTGAAGAACTTGTGAAGATATACTCTATTGATGATGTGGCATGCAGTATCAATAGCTTCAGGCTAGAATTTTCTTGGAGTCTTGTACTCATCGAGCATCGTTCGTGCCATCTCAACGAGTGTTATGTTCTTGCGCTCCATGATGCCATTCTGCTGAGGTGTGTAAGGAGCAGAGAACTCGTGTGTGATGCCTAAAGTATCAAGATAAATGTCGAGGCCATCATTCTTGAACTCAATGCCATTGTCACTCCGGATGTGCTTGATCTTGATGCCATAATTTGTCATGGCCTGGTTAGCAAAGCGTCTGAAGACATCCTACACTTCAGTCTTATAGAGAATTATGTGCACCCAGGTGTATCTAGAGTAATCATCAACAATAACAAAGCCATAGAGATGTGCAGTAGTGGTGAGAGTAGAGTAGTGAGTAGGGCCAAATAGATCCATGTGAAGCAACTTGAAGGGGCGTGAGGTAGTGATGATTGTCTTCGAGGGATGCTTGGCTCTCGTCATCTTTCCAGCTTCACAGGCACCACATAGATGATCCTTCTTGAACTTGACGCCCTCGATGCCAATGATGTGCTTCTTCTTCACGAGAGTGTACAGGTTCCTTATGCCCAGATGTCCTAGTCGTCGATGCCATAGCCAGCATTCTGAAGCCTTTGCGAGAAGACATACAGCAAGCCGTGGTCCAGCTGAAAAATCTACCATATACAGATCACCTCTTTGGTATCCTTCGAAGACTAGAGATTTGTCAGATTCCATTAGCACAAGACAATGATATTTTCCAAATATCACAATCATGTTCAGATCACAGAGCATTGACACAGACATTAAGTTGTAACCAAGGGATTCAACAAGCATCAATTTATCCATGTGCTAATCCTTTGAGATAGCAACTCTACGAAGACCCAATAACTTACTTTTACCAATGTTAGCGAATGTGATGTGGCTCTTAGTAGATAGAAGTAGAGTTGAATCCATAAGAAGACTCTGATCACCAGTCATGTGGTTGGTGCAACCGCTATCCATGATCCATTTAGCGGCTTTCGGAGTTGTACCCTACAGTGCAGTTAGCGGGATAGGCTTCACCAAGAGTATTGTGAAGCAGAAACATGTAGCGAACAAGCATATTATCAAACTTTAAATACTGGTTAGGCATGATAGGATGCTCGTCACGGAACCCTGGGACGAAATACATGATAAGACCATTTGAGCATTTTATCTTGCGTCCCACAAGATGTTTTAGGTCTCCAGCATTGTCGTTGGAAGATTTTGCTTTCCGGCTGGAGACCTTTCCCTGCGAAAGAAGTTAATTCTTCTTAACCACCCACATCTTCAAGGGTGGCTTAGAAGCAACGAGTCTAAGTGCAGCATCTGAGAACTTTGGCTTGGGAGCCCTAGCAAATAGCTTCGATGGAGGAGAATAATACTCATAAGAATATGCAGAAAAGTTCTTAGTTTTGTGAACATATCGGTTAGATGAAACACACTCATATTCATGAGTCTCATAGCGATTTTCCTATAAAACATTGGCGTTAGGGTGACCATGAGTGGTCCTCTGTCTGTATGAAGCCTTTGGACCATATGACACCTTTGGTCGGGGGTTTGTCTTCTTCCCAGGTGGTGTCATGATGACATTCACGGGAAGCTTCTCAAGACAGCTTTTGGGCACCCATATCTTCTTCTGGGGTGACCCATTCCTGCAGTTAGTACCAATGTACCTGGCAAACACTTCACCATGCTAATTCTTAAACAACTTATAATTTGCATCAAAGGATTCATCAATGATAATTGGATTAGCACAAGTGAAGCCAGATAAAGTAGATGGGTCCACTAAAGGATCCTTAGTAGTAACCCAGGTGGTTTTGGGGTACTGCTCAAGAATCCAATATGAACCATCAACGTTCATTTTCCTCTCGAACCTAACACCCTTTTTCCTAGGGTTTCAGTTCAGAATCTGTTTCTTGAGGACATCGCACAAATTTTGATGCCCTTTGAGGCTTTTGTACATGCCAGTCTCAAGCAATGTCTTCAACCTAGCATTCTCATCAGCAATAGTAGTGGCATCCTCAGTGGAGGGGTTGGTTACCACATCAGTAGTTGAAGATATTGGAACATCAGAGGAAGTATAACATTCAGCAATAGAGACAACATTATTGCGCTCAAGACACTTTAAGCATGGTGGAACAAATTCTACTTGAGCGGTACTTATCTGTTGGGCGAGTAGTGAATCGTTCTCTTTTTGAAGATCTTCATGAGACGCTCTCAGTTTCTCTAAATCCTGCTTCCTTTGAAGATAATCATAGGAAGCTTCTCATGAGAGGCTGAGAGAGTTTCATGGCGACTTTCAAGATCTTCGTACTTAACACGAAGACTTTTAATGTCTTTGTTTAAGGATTGGGTTCGATTCATTTCCGCGTCCAACATGTCATCGCTTTTGTCTAGCGACTTTTGAATATATTCCATAGCAGTTTGTTGCTCAGTTGCAATTTTAGCGAGTGTCTTATAGCTATGTTTGGATTCACATTCAGAGTCATATTCACTAGAGGTTTGGCAGTAGGCTTTGCGTGGAGCTACCTTGGCACCACATGCCATGAAGCAGTAGGTAGAAGCAGAGTCATCGTCATCATCATCATCAACTTTGGCTTCAACGCTGCGACTGAGGGAGTCCTGATTAAGGGGTCCTCGACTGGCCGGACTATGTGACATGGGCCGGAATGATGGGTGTCGGTATCAAAACTGGCGGATCTTGTGTAGGGGGTCCCGAACTGTGCATCTAAGGCTAATGATAATAGGAGGTGGGGGATACGATGTTTACCCAGGTTGGCGCCCTCTCGATGGAGGTAATACCCTACTTCCTGTTTGATTGATCTTGATGATATGAGTATTACAAGAGTTGATCTATCACGAGATCATAGAGGCTAAACCCTAGAAGCTAGCCTATGATTATGATTGTTCTCCTCCTACGGACTAAACCCTCGGGTTTATATAGACACCGGAGGGGGATAGGGTTACACAGCATCGGTTACAAAGAAAGGAATCTTGATATCCGAATCGCCAAGATTGCCTTCCACGCAAAGGAGAGTCCCACCCGGACACGGGACGAAGTCTTCTATCTTGTATCTTCATAGCCCAACAGTCCAGCCAGAGTATATAGTCCGGCTGTCCAAGGACCCCTTAATCCAGCACTCCCTCAGTAGGCCCTGAACCAGGCTTCAATGACGATGAGTCCCACGCGCAGATTGTCTTTGACATTGCAAGGCGGGTTCCTTCTCCGAATACTCCAAAGTAGATCTTGAACATAAGAATCATGTCCGGCTTGGCAAAACAAATTCCATATACCACTGTGGAGAGCATAATATTTTCACGAGTCCAATCCACTGACAGTTTTTGCAACATGACATTATGTCATCATTTGGCCTTTATTTTGAATCGTTTTTCCAACCTGCTACTCCATGCTTTGCAAGGAAGTTTCATTGGCATGTCTTGTCAAAGCGGAGATCGTGTCCCCTTATTGCGGGATTCTCATCAACACGGGCGTGGGTAACCCAATCGTCCCATTGGTATGATTCCTCGGGAATAGGCATGTTTTAAGGCCATGTAGGGGACGTTTGATATTCGTCATCTTTATAAGGAGGCCAAGACCCGCCTTTCTTCTCTATGCTTCTCCTCTCCTCCTCCCACCTCGAGTTCCAACACCCAAGGTTTAACTGGTCGCTTCGAACCTCAGGCCATGTCCGAATCCAACATTCAAGGCCGATGGACGGCTTCTTCTGTCACAAAGGAGGATATCATGAAGCTCAGGGAGGCGAGGTATTTGATTGCGGAGATCCTTCAAAGGCTTCCTGTACAAGGGCAGGTTATGCCTACTCCTAGACCCAATGAGAGGGTCGTATTTATCCCTCAATTCCTCCAGGGGCTAGGTTTCTCCCTTCATCCCTTCGTCCGAGGGCTCATGTTTTACTACGAACTAGATTTCCATGATCTAGCCATATATTCCTTCCTGTACATCTCATCATTCATTATCATGTGTGAGGCCCTCCTCCATAAGTCTCCACACTTCGGCTTATGGCTCAAGACCTTCAATGTAAAGCCGATGATAACAGACGGGAGACACGCAGAGTGCGGAGGAGCTATAATAAGCAAATTGGCTGACATTGCCTGGCCAAAGGGTTCCTTCACCAAAGCTTCCAACCTATGGCAACGGGAGTGGTTTTATATCACAGAACCTCATGGTACAAAGTGGGCGGCTTCACCCGCCTTCCGATTCGGCCCTCCGCCTCAGCTTGCATTGTGGATCAACAAGGGGATGGATTGGGGATCGCTAGGTGAAGTGCGAATATTGCAAAGCTGCATTCGAGACCTTATTAAGAAGGACATCGATCTCGTCAAGGTAATCCAAGTTATGTTAGTCCGCCGGGTCTTGCCATGGCAGCGTCGACCTCTTCGCATGTGGGAGTTCAATCCGGAAGGACCGCGACCATTTAGCGCTTTTTCAGCACAACACTCGAAGGGATGTATGAATTATTCTTTGGGTCACCAAAAGGGTGGTCGGACACATCAGAGGACGTAGGCCTCGAATGCAACCACCCGGATTCCCCGGTAAGCACTCAATTTCCAAACACATTTTTAGTTTAAGTTTCCCATAACAATATTCTGAGAAAACCGTACTCGGCCAGGGCTGGGTAAAGAAGGCGTAGAGGATCAGGAGTTCGACCCCTCTTCCCGAAAACTTAGCGGATCTAGTGTTAACCAGGATGCTGGCTCCGGCACCTTATCAAGTGCCGATGAGGGAAGAAAAGGAGAGGAGTGGGGAGGTCAAAAGTGGCCTTCATACCAGAGGTACGTCATGCACCGTATCCGGGGGAATCGAAACTCCCATGTCGGAGGATGAACGGGGAGGAGAATCTAATATTCCCTCCCCCCACGGGAAGAAGAGAACCGCCCTCGAAGACCTGAAGGCAGAGGCCTCCAAGCGAGGGAAGAAATCCCTATCAGGGGGCCCGGATTTAGGAGGCGATATTTCCGCATAGTGCCCACAAGGGGGCCAGCCTTTAGCTGAACCGTAAGTGAACAAAGGTGTTAAATAAGCATACCCCGTTCTTTTCCTGTTTGTGAGGGTAATATTTGAAACATATGTTTTGCAGTTCGGCCTATACGCTCCCTCAAAAATCTTTGTCTTTGCGGATCTTCTTCCGGAGATGATGGAGAGCAAAACGCCGCCTCATACCTCCCCGCCCCATAAGGCGGATGACCCCAAGGTGTTGTCCCGGAGGATCTCTCCTGATCCGCAAAGGAGGACCAGGCCAGAAGGTGATTCTTCGGCCGCCCGAGGTCCGGGGTGTTCGGCTCCTAGAGAGACCAATAACACAAGCCCCGGACTATCCAATGTACAGCCGGACATATTGACGGGTCTTTTGCGGCGAGTGCCTATCTCAGAGGAACATCGTACCTTAATGAGTACAGTGATTGAGAGAATTACGTGTGCCAAAAGCATTTTGAATGAAGCCTTTATGAGCCTGCTAAGAGGCTTTGAGGTATCTAGTGTGATATTTTTTAATTGTACCGTAAACGCAAGGTGCACTGTGTATAGATAGTAGCCCCTGAGACTCTGATTGTCAACCAAACGGGGCGATCGGAGGATCAAAAGATAACTAAACTCAGGTAATAATTTTGCCAATTTGTACATAGGCGGCTGCAGCCCCGGCCACTGCCTGGGCTGCCGAATTTGCCGAACTGAATCGACAACTTGATGTAGCGGATGATGGCATCACGCTCGTGAAAAAGCGGCTTGATGAGGCGCAAGGTATGTCTTTTAGGCGGTCAGTGAGTATAAATAGGAGCATGGTGCTGGAATTTAGAATATGCTTGACTGTAGATGCTGCTGCGCTGTGGAGACCCTACAGGCTGAGCTTGCCCGAACCAAGGAGCAAGCCAGGATAAGAAATGGTGCTGCCGCCGTGGAGACCCTACGGGATGAGCTTGCTCGAACCAAGGAGCAAGCTAGGATAAGCAATGCGGCTGCCAAGAAGGCAGTTGGTGAATTAAAAGCCGAACAAGCTGCTCATCGCCTGAGTGAGGAGAAAATATCCAACATGGCGGTTGAGCTAAGGGATGCTGCTAGCCGATATGCACTTCTCGAGAAAGAGAATAAAGCAAAAACGGCTGACCTTGAGAAGGCCTTACAAGCGGAAAAGGAAACCCAGTCAGAGGCCAGAGCGGCTAGGGAGGAGATTCGGCAAGCCGGGGAGATCACGGCTGGGAATCCCTTTTTATGACAAACTAAGTTCGGCGATCCGAAGTATGCCCCGCTTGATCAAATGTGGAGTTCTCTGGACGCATATTTGGACTTGTCGAAGAGTGCTTCTGATACGACACAGTTTTTCCAAGCCCAAGAAGGCCATGAAGCTGAAAGTCTTTTCTGGTCGCAGTTTAGCATGCCAAGGCGTCCGCTGCTGTTGAATGAACAGATGGCTGAATTGGACGAGCTCCACAGGATATCCGGACTTGCCATGAAGGCTGTCGTGGACCGGCTGTGGCCTAAGAGACCAACTACGAATAGTTATTTTGGTTTAGTGCAACAGCTTGTTCGCGCGGTGTCACATATCAATGTTGTCAAGCGGTCAACGTACATAGAAGGTGCACGGATGGCCCTTGCCCGTGTGAAGACGTACTGGGCGAAGATGAAGGCCACCGATATTGCAACAGGGGGCCCACTCGAGGGTCAGGACACACTAGAGCACTATATTGAAGAAGTCTTGGAGGGTGCCCGCTTGATAGAGGGTCAGTGCTCGAAAAATATTATGTTCGAGTGACATGTATCCGAATTGTAAAAACAATGCATATGATAATGAAGGTTGTGTTTATACTTTTGCCCGTAAAGTATTTTGGTGCCTCTTGTGCGGCCGTTTATGTATATATGTATATAACCTGAAAGTTTGCAGTCGTCGGCTTCAGCCCCCTTGCGTATAACGCGGGGGTGTTCGAAAAAACACTTGATCACACTTGACCCAATGTCTTGGTCCATTAAGGAGGTGTTAGTGCGGCGAACTAAGCAATCAGACTATAGAGCTTTAACACTTTCACTTAGCCATAGGAGTTTGACGGTGGGGCTACTATATAGCCCCTGGTATGTCCATGTTTATCCGAATATGGTGCATTTACATACGTGACCGAGAAACCGGTCCTTCGTTAATGTGGAGGAATCACGAAGATTCCACTGAGTCATCGAGTGGTTGACCAGCCCTCGCCTTATCATGACAATTAGTTTTCGGCTTTCTCTACGGAGGTGCTCATCCAGATGAACCAGGGCACAATCGCAGTAGTTATCCCTTTACCACCTTAGCCGATAGAGAGGAACGTAAGGTAGCAAGCACAGGAACCCGGCAAACCCAACTATTGACCAAAGACATGATTCAGAGCTGATGCATATAAGGCCAAAACTCGCAACGCCGAACACTCCCGAAGGTATTCAGACTTTTCAATAGATACCGGGCTGGATACAGCCCCCAGTAATGAACCCGACTTCAAGGCACGTGCGACGACCCAGCATGAGGAGAGAGCGCCTGTGATGAGAGCATAATTCTCAAAGCACATGCTGGCTATTTCTATAACATCCATTTTAGTACGGGGAATCGAAAGTGCGCAAATACTACTGATATCTTTCCTGGGCGTTTTATATGCCAGGAGGGTATGAAACAACAAGAGATAATAATAAGAAAATAGGTTTACGCAGGGTCTTAATCTAAAAAGAAACCTTGAAATGGGGCCCTGCTGTCGGTGTCAAAACAGGCGGATCTCGGGTAGGGGATCCCGAACTGTGCGTCTAAGGTTAATGGTAATAGGAGGCGGGGGACACAATGTTTACCCAGGTTCGGGCCCTCTTGATGGAGGTAATACCCTACTTCCTGCTTGATTGATCTTGATGATATGAGTATTAGAAAATTTGATCTACCATGAGATCGTAGAGGCTAAACCCTAGAAGCTAGCCCATGATTATGATTGTCCTCGTCCTACGGACTAAACCCCCCGGTTTATATAGACACCGGAGGGGGGTCGGGTTACACAGAGTCGGTTACAAAGAAGGAAATCTACATATCCGAATTGCCAAGCTTGCCTTCCACGCAAAGGAGAGTCCCATCCGGACACGGGGTGAAGTCTTCAATCTTGTATCTTCATAGTCCAACAGTCCGGCATACGCATATAGTCCAGCTGTCCGAGGACCCCCCTAATCCAGGACTCCCTCAGTAGCCCATGAACCAGGCTTCAATGACGGTGAGTTCGGCATGCAGATTGTCTTCGGCATCGCAAGGCGGGTTCCTTCTACGAATACTCCAAGGTAGATTTTGAACACATGAATCGTGTCTGGCTCTGCAAAACAAATTCCACATACCACCGTAGAGAACACAATTTTTCACAAATCTAATCTGCTGACAATTTTTCATAGCATGACATCACGCCGCGGCCCGGTCATTATGCGGACCATTTTTTTGAACCTGCTACTACACGTATTGCGAGGCGGCTTTATTGGCACGTCTTGTTGAAGCAGAGTTCGTGTCCCCTTATCACGGGATTCTCCTCAATACGAGTGTAGGTAACCCAACTGTTCCAGCAACATGGCGCTTGGGGAATAAGAGAGTTTACGAGGCAAGTGGGGAGGCACAGGATCCCTGCTGCCTTTATAAGGAGATAAGGACTCCCCTTTTGTACCCACGCCTTCTCCTTCCTCTGCTCATCCATTCTCTCTCACTCGAGCTCCAGCGCCCAAGCGTTCGTCTTCTCCACCCAAAAAGGCCCTCCAAAAATGTCTGGATCGGGAGCAGGAGGCAAGTGGATGGCCTCTACCGTCCAGGAGAAGGATATAAAAAAGCTTCGGGAGGCCGGGTATCTGGCCAAGAAAATCAGCCATCATCTCCCGACGGTGGGACAGATCGTCCCTACTCCAGAATCCCAAGAGAGGGTTGTATTCCTCCCTCACTTTGTCCATGGGCTAGGGTTTCCCCTCCACCCATTCCTTCGCAGCATCATGTATTACTATGGGATTGATTTTCATGATCTTTCCCCCAATTCCTTCCTCAACATCTCAACATTCATTGTCGTGTGCGAGGCCTTTCTCCGCATCTCGCCACACTTCGGCTTATGGCTGAAGATTTTTAATGTGAAGCACAAGGTAGTGAGCGGCAAGCACCGTGAGTGCGGAGGTGCCATGGTGAGCAAGATGACCAACGTCACATGGTCATCAGGTACTTTCAATGACTCTGTCAAAGGGTGGCAACAACAGTGGTTCTATGTCACTGAGCCACGCGACACGAAATGGGCCGTAGCTCCCGAATTCCGATCCGGAGCTCCCCTGCGGCTCACGTCCTGTCCCAAGAAGGGCCTGAACTGGTCGTCGCCTAATGAGTTGTCGCGGCTACAGACGCGCGTCAAGGATATGGAAGACAAGAATATCAAACTTGTCAATGTAGTCCAGGTGATGTTAGTTCGCTGGATTCTCCCTTGTCAACACAGGGCCTGCAATTTATGGGAATTCGACCCGGCCAAGCACCAGACCCTACTAGGGTTCTTTGGCTCATCGCACAAAGACATCTGGAAGGTGTTCTTTAAGTCCGGCAAATCGTGGCCGGACTCAGCCGAGGACCGCGGGTATCAATTGTCCCGCCCTGCAAGTTCGGTAAGTCATTGTATGTTGGCAAGTCATATGTTTTATTTGCATAATCCAAGGGAAATGCTTAATGTGTTTTTCCACAACTCTCCTAGGGCTGGACGAAGAAGGCGGGGTAGATCTACTGTCCGGCCCCACTGCCAGAAGAACCAGCCGGCCCACTTCTGACGAAGATGATGGTCCCGGCGCCTTATAAGGTGCCGAAGAAGAAAGCTGAGAAGGAGGCCAAAGAGACCCGGGGCGGCCTTCGTCACTGCGGCACTTCAGCCACAATATCCGAAGAATCCGATGCCTGCTCTTCCTCCAAGGAGGACGAGGAAGAGGAGGGAAACCAATCCTCCCTAGTGGGGGAAGGAAAGAAAAGGACGGCCTCCACACACTTGGAGGCCGAGTCGCCTAAGAAGGGAAGAACTCCCCTCTCGGAGGAATCCACCACCGCTACCAACAGCAACCCGGGTTGGGATCCCAGGGTCCAGCCCCTAGTGAATTCGTGAGTATATAAAATCCGAACACACTTGCGCATCCAGACTCACTATTGCATGATGTTTTAATCATTGAGCCACACTTTTTTGCAGTCCAGCGAGGTCCCGCATCGAACAATCCTCATCGGAGGATTTACTGGGTTCGGATGCCATAGACAGCGAGACACCCCCGAAGGCCCCCTCCCCAAAACATGTGAATGACACTGAGGCATCGTTCCAGGGGGACCCAGGCCGAGGAGGGGGTGAAACCGCGGTGGTCGGACACATGGGAGAAAAGTCTCCCATGGACATCGATGGTGGGGGCAATCTCGAATTCGGCCCCCAGCCAGACACAATTTCGGAGAGCAATACGACTCCGGAATCAGGCAGGCAGCCTCCCTCGATAGGAGGGGGTGCGCCTGTTCCACCGACAACCTCTGCCTAACCAGGGGTGCCGGATACCTTATTGGCGGCACTGAAGAGCGCCTCCATCATTGAAGAAAATTGTGCCCTTATGGGTGCGGCGATTGAGAAGATTCAGTCCGCTGAGAGCGAGATGAATGAAGCTTGTATCAGCCTTATAACGGGCTTTGAGGTATGTTGTGAGGTTTCAAAGAGTGTTACAGTATAGGTAGTAGCCCCTGATACACTGTTCAGTGTTCCAAAGAAAGAACAGGACAGACGATCAAATACATGTTCGCACAAGACTCACCTTGTGATACCTCTCCCTCGTTTTCTATAAGCAGTCGTCTGTAGCAGCTACCGCCTCTCACATTGCGGAACTCTCCGGACTAAAGCAGAGTCTGGAGCGGGCCGAAGAAGAACTCGGCCGGGTACAGAAGTAGTTGGAGGATAACCAAGGTATGTGAAAAACCTTGCTCGCGTTCAACACGATTGAATAATTTAGTATGATAAAAATATGTTCATGGTGTGCTCTAGGGCGATCACTGAAATCGAGGCTCTTAAGAAGGTTGTGGCCGAGGCCGAGAAAAAGGCAGCCGCAGAGCAGGCTCTTCGTGAGAAGCATGAGGCCAGGGTTATTGAAGCTGATCAAGAGCTCCAAGAGGCTATGAAGAAATGCCAGACCTTGGAGCAGAGTTCAACAGACAAAGAATCTGAACTCACCAAGGATCCTCAGGCCACAGGTGATGCCCGGTGGGAAGCCCAAGGCGCCCTGCAGGAAATCCAGGAGGCAAGGAAGATCGCGGCGGGTAAGGCTTTTTCTATACAAAGCAATTATTTGAGGAGAAAATCACGTTGCTAATTTAAATTCGGATTTCTCTGGAGGTATTTGCGGAGCTGCCACGCAGCATATCTGATTTCGCACAATTCTATCGAGCCGAAGAAAGGAGCACTGCGGAGAAGCTCTTCTGGTCGCGGTATCTGGCGCTGAAGTATCCAGTGCCCTTTGTCGATCAACTGAAACAGCTAATCGAACTGCGTAAGGCGGCCGAACTCGCCATGAAGGATTTAGTTATCCGGCTATGGCCTGCCGAGCCGATTCCCAGTAGTTACTTCGGGCTCGCAAAGCGGCTTGTGAGTGTCTGCCCTCGACTTGAAGTCATCAAGTAGTCGGTCTATATGGAGGGTGCGCGAATGGCCTTCGCCCGCGCGAAGGTGCACTGGGCGAAGATGGATGCTGAAAAGCTGATGACCGAAGGACCACCGGAGGGGAAGGAGCACCGCAAGCCCGAGTTATATTACAATAGTGTCCTGAAAGGATCCCGCCTTCTGGCAGAGCAATGCACCAAGGACATTATATTTCCATGAATACAGTCATGTTGTCCTTTGTAAAGTTAAACAAGGTCATTTCTATTATTTATTGCCTATTATTTGAAAGTTTTTCCTCATGTGCAGTCGTTTTATATATTAATCCTGAGAGTTGGCCAGTCGTCATCTTCTGCCCCCACGTAGGAAGTACGGGGGTGTTCGGGATAAACTTGAGCACTCTTTACCCCAGTGTTGGGTCCTTGAAGGAGGTGTTCAGTGCAACAAACTAGGCAATCAGACTATAAGGCTTTATCACTCTCACTTAGCCATAGGAGTTTGACAAAAGAATGGTAGGTGTAGCCCCTGGTGTTCGGAAGACCGCACTAGGGGCTCTATACTAACCTGATCGGAAGAAAAGCCAATCCATCGCACGTTGCATTAGTTATCACATAATGCGGAAGAAATCCTTAAAGATTTTTCAACCTCTCGAACAGCTGACCAGCTCTTGCCATATCATGACAGTCAGTTTTCGGCTTTCTCTACTGAGGTGCTCATCTAGAAGAACCGAGACACGATCACAGTAGTTCTCCCTTTACTACCCTAGCCGATATAACGGAATGTAGGGTAGCAAGCACAGGAGCCGGGCAATCCAACTATTGACCCAAGACATAATTCGAAGCCGATGCATATAATGTTATAAGTTTGGGGTGTCGAACGACCGTGAAGGCATTCAGACTTTATTGCCGTATTATGGGTACAACGAGGCCCCTGGCATATTAAGGCATATCGCGGTGTACGGATGCCATTTAACAAAGAGTGTCCATAAGAAACAATAGATAAGCGTCATATAAAGCTACATGTTGTAATTGAATAACACGTCGATGCGTACGAGTACAGGTAATGTGATAAAAAGGAATATGACTTCGGAACCTGCTGAGACTAGGCGGGGGTAGGCTTTGTGTGGATCCGGATTGTACTCGGAGTGTCGTCGAGAGGAATATCTAAGGATTCCCTCATGTGTTCGAGCTATTTCCCTTCTTGGTATATTTGTCCGTTCATGGGTCTGATCTCCATGTCGCCAGTCCTGGCCTACACAAAAGTGGACCTACAGAGAAAATTCAAATACGTTTGTGTGCCACGGAGCGGTTATGCCGCATTGTGTGGCCAAGCTTTGCCTCCATTTACTGTCGGAGTGTTCTAATTGAGCTCCTGACGAGCCGGGCTATCCTGCCGCGAAGTAGTTCTAACTCCTTTGATGGTGTCTGGAAGCTTGAGCATCGACTCAGGGTTCGATTGAAAGATGCCCCTCGTTGCTTCTACTGTGAAGCGGCGATGTACTCATCGGCACAGAGGGAGCGTTGGGCCTTGCCATTAACTGTTATGACGCCGCACGGATCGGGCATCTTGAGCTTAAGGTAGGCATAATGTGGCACCATGTTGAATCGAGCAAACACGGTTCGTCCAAGCAGTGCATGATAGTTACTGCGAAAAGGGACAATGTTGAAGATTAACTCTTCGGTATGGTAATTATTCGGTGGTCCAAAGACTATATCTAGAGTGATGGTGCCTGTACAACATCCCTCCACACCTGGTATAACACCCTTAAAGGTGGTTTTAGTGGGTTTGATCATTGAAGGATCGATACCCATATTATGCACTGTCTCCTGATACAGCAGGTTCAGACTGCTGCCTCCGTCCATAAGGACTCGTGTGAGGTGGAATCCGTCAATTATTGGGTCTAGGACTAGTGCGGACGAATTGCCTTGACTGGCATTGGCCGTGCGATCCTTATGGTCAAAGGTGATCGGGCCGAATGACCATAGGTTGTATTTTGGGGTGATAGGCTCAGTTGTGTCGCCATCCCTGAGAAGGCACATCCGCTTCCTCTTGGGAATATGGGTGGCGTTTATCAAGTTCACCGTTTTGATTTGCAGGGGAAATTTCTTTTGTCCTCCTGTGTTTGGTGGTCGGGGCTCCTCCTCGTTGTCGTCATCGCTTTGCGACCCCTTCTCCTTGTTTTCGGCACCTGACCTACCGGCTTGTTTGAAAACCCAGCATTCTCTGTTAGTATGATTGGCTGGTGTTCCTGGGGTGGCATGAATTTGGCATGGATGGTCGAGTATACGGTCCAGACTGGACTCGCCCGGACTGTTTCTTTTAAATGGCTTCTTCTGTTGACCGGGCTTGGAGCCATTGAATCCGGCATTGACGGTCGTGTCTTCGGAGTTGTTGCCGTTATTCCGCCGCTTATGTTTGCTGCGTTGGGGCTTGCAGTTGCTTCTTGCTTCAGAAGCCCCCGGTTTGCTTGATGTGCTATTGCTACGAGCCAACCAGCTATCCTCGCCCGAACAAAATCGGGTCATGAGTGTCGTGAGTGCTGCCATAGATTTCGGCTTCTCTTGGCCAAGGTGTTGGGCAAGCCATTCATTGCGGATGTTATGCTTAAAGGTTGCTAGGGCTTGAGCGTCCGAACAGTCGACAATTTGGTTCTTTTTAGTTAGGAACTGAGTCCAGAATTTCCTGGCTGACTGTCCGGGCTGTTGGGTTATATGACTTAAATCATCAGCATCCGGTGGCCGCACATAAGTGCCCTGGAAGTTATCCAGGAATGTGTCTTCCAGGTTCTCCCAACTTCCAATAGAGTTTGCCGGCAAACTATTCAGCCAATGTCGAGCTGGTCCTTTGAGTTTTAGTGGGAGGTACTTGATGGCATGCAGATCATCACCGCGGGCCATGTGAATGTGGAGAAGGAAATTGTCACACCCTAGCTAGTCATGCATCAGAGTGTGTGCATCATGTTTAAAATTCCATTTAATTTGAAATGGGGATTTGTGAAACCCTCAGAATCATTTTTGAAAATGATCCAAATAAAAATTTCTCCAAAAAGGTCCAAGAAAATGCTCATGTTGCTCTCTGAAAATATTGGACAGAGATAAAAATCAAACCATTATTTTTAAGAGCTCATAGGTATTTATTTTGGGCATTTGGAATTAATGCATAAATATTTGCATTGGAAATATATTAGTTATATATATTAATATATGTCCAAATATTATACCAATTATAAAGGAACTCTGGAATAATATATCTAGCTCCTGCAAAAATTGGCATAAGGTAAATAAATGATTTAATATTTTATTTAAATCAAAACAAATGTCAGAAATTAGAAAAAGAAAAATAAATAAAAGGAGGAGCTTACCTGGGCTCCTCCCTGTTCGGCCCAGCCAGCTGGCCGGCCCAGCCAGCAGGCGGCCCAGCCCGCCTCCCTCCTCTGTCGTCTTCGTCCTCGACAGAGGGAGGGGAGTGTGGCCGGCGCGCGCGCGCGCCACCGCGCCACGCCACCTGCTCGCCTGCCTGCCTGCCCCTCCCCTCCTCGTCTCGATGCCCCGGACGACGCCACGCCCTCCCCTGCTCTCTCTCACTCTCCCTCGGTTCTTCCCCTCCTCTCCCTCGCTCTCTCTCTCACGGCCGAACACCACCATCGCTGCCGTTCGCCATAGCAGCAGCCACCGCCCTTCCCTCGCTCCCCTGACTAGCCCAGAGGCTCCGCCTCGACCCCCTCTTCCTCCCCACCGATCCACGGGCCTCCGGAAGCCCTGCATCGCCGCCCACGTCGCCGTTCCCCTCCTCGGCCACCGGAGATCGTCGCCGTCGAATCGAGAGCTACCGGACGTCCCCGAGCCCGCTAACCATCCCTGCAGCTCCGCGGTGAGCCACTGACCCGATTCCCCCTTGCCCCGTCGTCCCTAGCATCCTGTAGTTGCCGTCCCCTTGAGCTCCGAAGCTCGCCGCCGCCGTGCCTCGTCGCCGCCGTGGCTGGAGCCGTTGTAGCTCGAAGCCGAGCACACCATCGTGCTCCACACCTCACCAGGAGCACGTAGCACGCACCAACGCCTCCCCTAGCGCCCTGCATCGCCTAACCCGCCGTTGGCCGAACTCCGGCCGCCGCTCGCGAGCTCGCCGTCGTCGGTACCGGCCACCTCAGGCACGGCCACCACCACCGTTCGACGCGCGGGAGCAAGGGCTCTCCAACGAGCCCAAGCACGGCCTCGCCCGTGCCCTGTAGCGCGTTTCCGTATCGCGCCGCCGTCTCGGGCCTCGCCGGCGTCATGTCGCCGGTGGGTTTGACCTGTTTGACCTGGGGTTTGACCCCCCCAGGGTCACTGACGCGTGGGCCCCGTCGGCCAGGTGGTCAGATTAGTGCTAATCACTGTTAGTCAACCCCCCTGACACTGACCAGTGGGCCCCAGCGCCACTAATTACTAATTAGGATTAAATTAACCCTGTTAAACCCCCCTGTCACTGACGTGTGGACCCCACACGTCAGGTTTGACCCCAGCCAGCCGCAGTTGACCACTGACGTCATGCTGACGTCATGCTGGCGCAATATATATATTTCTGGATTTAATTTAAATCAGGAAATTCCAGAATATTATTTAAACTTCAAAAATTCATAACTTTTATTCTGTAACTCCAAATTAGACAAATTATATATGAAAAATGATCAGAAAAATCCAATCTATCCATCTGTACTATTTTCATGCATGATCAAACAAGTTAAATTGATGTTTTAAGCAGAACAAGGAAAAGCACTTTAAAAGGCCATGTTTGAGTTTGAAATTTGAATCTTTGATTCAAATTTGTTCAAACCCTTCTGGTTTTAGTTGCATTAGCCCAACACACTCATATTGCCATGTTTCATGCATGCATCATATTGTTGCACATTGTTTGGTGATGGTTGTGTATCGGTGTCCTTTGCGACAGGTTCTGCCTCCGAGGAGTACCGTGATTACCCTAACGAAGAACCGTATCAGTGCATCGAACCATCAGGCAAGCAACCAACCATTTGATCATATCGATACAATCCCATGTTCTCGCTCCTGCTCTCTTTTACTGCATTAAGACAACGCGTTTCAAACTGCTGTGTGCTACGGTAGTTGAACCCATTTCCTCTGCATGACCTGTCATTGCCACAGTAACTAGATGAAACCCACTAGCATGTGTAGGAGTTGATTGAGCCATATGTATGTGTTGTTCCTACCTTGCTATGCCTGCTATGCTTAGAGTCGTGTCAGGTCTGGTTCATCTGGGTGATGGGCTAGAGTGAAATGATTATGTCGGTAATGAGAGTGGTGTGGTGAACACGATTTGGTAAAGGTATCGATGAGAGGCCATGTAGGAGTACATGGTGGGTTGTTTCATTGAAGCCGACCTTAAGCACTGAGATCTGTATGTGTGATTTAAGATACAGCTACTACCATGCATTGGGCCCTGAAATATGACCCCGCTCGACTTCTTATTCACCCTAGCTCTCTGTCCAGGAGTTGCAAGTAGTTTCTGGTGTTTGTAGTCTACTGGAGGCCGTGGACAGCGCTGACCGTAGGGGTGGGCTGTGATGCGGTAGGTACGTGGCCGGGTGTACCGAATACCCGTTAGGTATCTCGGGAACCCTGTTCACATCGTTCGGGGCCGTATGGGAAACCTCGGCCGGACTCCCTGCGGATGGAACCTGGATAGGCGATAAACCTGGACTAGAGGCTTAAGTGTTTAGGTAGGTCGTGGTCTACACCCACGTCGGCTTTCGCTTGAAGTCTGCCGAGCACATGTCGTGTGCAGACGCTAAGTGGTGGAAACATGTATGAAGAAGTACACCCCTGCAGGGTTATCATGATCTATTCGAATAGCCGCGTCCGCGGTAAAGGACTACTTGGTTGCCTATACAGTTCATAGACAAGTAAATGGAAACTACTAAAAGCCTCAAGATAAGTGTGAGTGCCGAGGATGGCTCTTCCGTAGGAAGACGGAGGTGGATCCTCGGTAGTGTATTGAAGTGGTGAGTAGTGGACTCGTGTGCGCAAAACCATTTCAAGTTGAAGTATCGTAGGATAGTCTAGCCAAGAGTCAAAGCTGGCTTGCTGCAATAACTCCACCAACCCTTCTTGATAATATGCATGTATGTAGGATCTGATGTAAGTCTTGCTGAGTACCTTTGTACTCATGTTGCTATAATTTACATTTTTACAGAAGACGCTGCAACCCCTTCTGATGGGTTCTATGTAGACGTTGACATCAACGAGTAGGCTAAAGGCCCAGGTGGTGACCCTGAGCTTGTGAAGGACCATGTAGTATAGCTAGGCTTTCCAAGCCTCTTTTATTTTACTAGTTGTCTGTACTCAGACAAGTTACTTCCGCTGCTGGTTTGTATGACTGTATGACTTGAATGTTGGGTCGTGAGACCCGTACCTTTGTGTATGTTATGTATGGCTCCCTGAGCCTTAAATAAAGTACTTGTGTCGTAGAGTCATGTTGTGATGCTTCGTTGTATTTGCACATATCGAGCATATTGTGTGTATGATTGAAATGCTTGGTATGTGTGGGATCTGACTATCTAGTTGTTTATCTTTAGTAGCCTCTCTTACCGGGAAATGTCTCCTAGTGTTACCGCTGAGCCATGGTAGCTTGCTACTGCTCTGGAACACTTAGGCTGGCCGGCATGTGTCCTTCTTCGTTCCTGTGTCTGTCCCTTCGGGGAAATGTCACGCTTTGAGTACCGGAGTCCTGTTAGCCCGCTACAGCCCGGTTTACCGGAGTCCTGCTAGCCCAGTGCTACAGCCCGGACCCACTTGCTGATGACCGACACGTTCGAAGCTGGGTCATGGATGCCTGTCCCTGTAAGTCTGTGCCACTTTGGGTTTACGACTAGTCATGTCAGCCCGGGCTCCTTATCATATGGATGCTAGCGACACTATCATATACGTGAGCCAAAAGGCGCAAACGGTCCCGGGCAAAGGTAAGGCGACACCCGTGGGGATACCGTGCGTGAGGCCGCAAAGTGATATGAGGTGTTACCGGCTAGATCGATGTGACATCGAGTCGGGGTCCTGACAGCGTTGGCATCAGAGCCGGACTGCCTGTAGGTTCTCCAAGCCAAACTGGTCGATGTTGAGTCTAGAAATTCTTTAGTTATATGTAGGGGAATTGTTTGTGGGTTGGAACGTAAGGCTCTTTTTACTCCTTTATCTTATGACATTCTGATCTGAGTCAGTCCATTCTTCCACCGGGGGTTAAGGAATTAGGATCTATTCTCTCTATCAGGATCACGTGTTACTAATCAGTAGTACCTTATAGGTATGATGGATACAAGCCTAGTTCAGTTCTTCTACCACATTATGTTGCTAGGATGGTCTCAGAACTTTGATATGATGATGTTGAGTGTGTATGAAATCCTTTGTCAAATGTCTCAAAATCCTTCTTGAGCATTTACAGCTGTTATGCTGCCGAAATTTTGCTAGAAATTCTAATGCCTTTGCATTATGATTGTGCTTTCAGATGGCCACTCGCGACCTCAATCAAGTGGTTCGCCTGACTCGATGCCTAGATGTACCCGGCCATACTGCCAAGTTGGTCAGGGTAATGACTGAGGCTGGATACCGCTGGTATCCTGAGTACACGGTCGAAGAGCAATTTCGGGACTTCAATCAAAGCCAGTATCTCTGCACTGTCAGGATATTTCCATCTTATCCTGGATCCACCGAGCCCCTTCACTGCTCCTATGGACTCGGGGTTACTATTGAGATGGCTGTGCAGGACGCCGCCTACTCTATGATGACCATTATGCGAGTCAGATCTGGTCTATTTCGGGACTCTGATTTCCGGTATATGCCAGGATCACTTCCGGGAGCACAAGGGTATCTCCAGGCTATCTATGCTGACCCCACTCAGGAGGATTCACGGACTCGCACCACTGCTGAGATGCTCGAGGATAAGGACCGTGAAAATCGGGCCTTGAGGTTAGAGCTCTTCAATACCCGTGCTGACCACTGGGCCACTTTGACTCGGTTCGCACCGGCGGTGCAAGCTGGATATTCGGATATGCGCGATCTCTATCCTGTGAGATCTGCTCTGCCAGACGTGATGGGTTGGCGTGATGTAGGAGGCATCACCCCACCTCGCGGTCCCCGCAGGCCACCGTCTGTTGGTCCAAGACCTCATCCTAGCCCCTATGGTCCACAAGCTCCGCGAGATCGTCTGTTTCCGGATGATCATGTTGAGCTTCCAGGCTATGGAGGTGACTTCTACGAGGACTACTACGGATCGGTCTGAGTTAGTGGTAGTATCACTAGTTCGCACTAGCTGTGTCGTCTATCGTCCCGCGTGACTCGTGGGATATGACCTAGTTTGTACTCTTTCCGGAGGTGTAGAAAAATAATGTATAGGAGCTTGGGATGCCTCCGATGAGATGTAATCCTCTTTTCACCGTAATAGTACTTTGTTTGGTCTTGTACTAAACCCTGTATGGTGTGTATGACGATGGAATAAAGAAGCAGTTTCTGTATCTACCATGTCATACGGATGATCATCTTGCATTTCGAGTTATTCCTTACATTTTATATCCTATGTCGGAATTTTATCATCCTGACTAAATCATTGTCTTGTTTACCTAGGATGGTCAACACGCGCACTAACCCTGCTCCTCAAGAGCAGGCCGAAGGCAGTGAAGTCAGGGATGCAAATCTGCCTCATCCTCCTTCCCTAGCCGAGGTTATGATGGAAGCTGAGAGAAACAAGCGGGAGACCAACCGTTTGTTGGAGCGTATTGAACAGAACACGGCACACCATCAGAGGACTAACGTGGTGTCACTCAGTGATTTTATCAAATTACATCCACCCACGTTCCACCACTCCGTCGAGCCTCTCGACGCTGATGACTGGCTTCGCAGTATCTCTCACAAACTGCGTTCCGCGCTGGTAGCGGAGGCTGACAAGGTCACCTTTGCTGCATATCATCTTGAAGGCCCCGCCAGTCTATGGTGGGAGAATTATGGAGCTATGCGCCCAGCGGGCCATGTCACTACTTGGGCTGAATTCAGCGAGGCTTTCCGTGAACATCACATTCCGGAGGGTCTCATGGACCGTAAACGTGAGGAATTTTGCAGTTTCACCCAAGGCCGACTTTCTGTGGATGCTTACAGCAGGGAGTTTGGTAACCTCGCACGATATGCAACTGAGGAAGTGTCTACTGACGCCAAGAAGCAAGCAAGGTTCCGTAAGGGCCTTAGTCCTGAGCTTCGCCGTGACCTCCGTCTGCATGAGTGCACATCTTTTCAGAAACTTGTCAACAAAGCCATCAGTGCTGAAACTGGTCAGACTGACTATGACGCAACACGCAAGCATGGCCGTGACATGGGTTCCTCATCCGGTGTTGGTCCTCAGAAGCGCCGCGTGTGGGTGCCCAACACCGCCCTGCCACCCAGGTTCACACCGAGGCCATCTTTCCAGGCGCCTCGCCCTGTTCAACAGTCTGCACCGGCCAAGCCCTATGGGGGTCCAACCAACAATGCTCCTCCACGTACCAGTTCCGTGACTTGTTTCAAGTGTGGGGAATCTGGCCACTATATGCGTGAGTGTCCCCAGACCAACCCCAACCAATCTGCTAAAGCTGTTGGCCGTGGCAAGCCGACAGGGAAAGTGTTCCACGCCAAGCCGGTCACCGCTTCACGTGGCCATGTCAACTGTATCTCTGCCGAAGAAGCTCAAGAGGATCCCAACGTCGTTCTCGGTACGCTTCTTGTTAATTGCCACCCGGCATCTGTTCTTTTCGATACAGGAGCCTCTCATTCTTTTATATCCGAAAATTATGCTCGTTTGCATAACGTTGCATTCTGTGACATGCCATCCACTATGGAAATTTCTACTCCTGGTTCTAGATGGCAGACCTCTAGGGTAAGTTATGGAAATGAAATCCAAGTCGACAGACTTGTTTTCCTCGCGTCTTTGATAGCCCTTAAATCTTCAGATATTAATATCATTCTGGGTATGGACTGGATGTCGGCTCATCAAGCCAAAATTGATTGCTTCTCTAGGACTGTTCAACTCACCCATCCTTCGGGGAAGATAGTCAATGTCTTGACCCGAATAGCCAAGCGACAGTTATTTTCTCTTAACGCCAGCCCTTTGCCAGACCTTGAGGACGTTCCGGTAGTCCGTGACTTCCCGGATGTCTTTCCAGAGGAATTGCCAGGTGTTCCACCTGACAGGGATGTTGAGTTCGTAATAGACCTCATTCCAGGAACCGTTCCGATTGCTAGAAGACCTTATAAGATGGCACCCCTAGAACTAGCCGAGCTTAAGAAACAACTCGATGAGTCCTTGAAAAAGGGTTTCATCCGACCTAGCTTATCTCCGTGGGCTTGCCCCGTCCTCTTCGTCAAGAAGAAGGATGGTACGGACCGGATGGTTGTAGATTACCGACCTGTCAATTTGGTCACAATCAAGAACAAATATCCGCTTCCCAGGATCAACGACCTGTATGATCAGCTCGCTGGATCCTCAGTCTTCTCCAAGATGGATTTGAGGTTGGGCTACCATCAAATCAAAATCAGAAACGGGGACATTCCTAAAACGGCCTTTGTTACTCGTTATGGCCAATACGAGTACACCGTCATGTCCTTCGGTTTAACCAACGCTCCAGCCACCTTTTCTCGGTTAATGAACTCAATCTTCATGGAGTATTTGGATAAATTCGTCGTGGTTTACCTCGATGATATACTCATCTACTCCAAGAACGAGGAAGAACATGCCGAACATCTAAGGCTAGTGTTGAAGAAACTTCGAGAGCATCGCCTTTATGCCAAATTTTCTAAATGTGAATTCTGGTTGTCAGAAGTGACCTATCTGGGTCATGTAATATCTGGTAAAGGTATTGCTGTTAACCCTGAGCGAGTTCAAGCCGTCCTTAATTGGACTCCACCTGAATCGGTCAAGCAAGTTCGGAGTTTTCTGGGCTTAGCGAGCTATTGTCGTCGCTTTGTCGAGAACTTCTCCAAGGTTGCTAAACCTCTAACCGAACTCCTCAAGAAAGATAAGAAGTTCGAGTGGACTCCACAATGTGAGCACAGCTTTCAGGAACTGAAAAGACGCCTGACCTCTGCTCCCGTACTGGTACCGCCAGACTTCTCCAAGGACTTTGTTATCTACTGCGACGCCTCGCGACAAGGACTAGGTTGCATTCTCATGCAAGATCGACACGTAATTGCTTACGCTTCACGGCAATTGCACCCACATGAGGAGAATTATCCTACTCATGATCTAGAGCTTGCAGCCGTAGTCTATGCACTTAAGACCTGGCGACATTACCTCCTCGGTAATCGTTGCGAAATATTCACTGATCACCAAAGTCTGAAGTACATTTTCACCCAACCGGATTTGAATCTCAGGCAAAGACGTTGGGTTGAGTTGATCACAGACTTCGACTTAGGAATAACCTACACCCCAGGGAAAGCCAACGTCATGGCTGATGCGCTAAGTCGTAAATCTTATTGTAACAACCTGATGTTACAACAAAGTCAACCGCTTCTCCATGAGGAATTTCGGAAGCTTAACCTTCACATTGTACCTCAAGGTTTTCTTTCCACCTTGGTAGCAAAACCTACTCTTACGGATCAAATCATCGCTGCCCAAAAGCGAGATAAGGGAATATCTAAAATCAAAGAGAACATTGCTAGCGGAGGTGCTAGTTGTTTCTCCACAAATGATCATGGTGTTGTGTACTTTGAGAACCGTCTAGTGGTTCCCAAGAACCAGCATCTACGGCAGTTGATCCTTAAGGAGGCTCATGAATCTCCTCTCACCATTCATCCCGGTAGTACTAAGATGTATCAGGACCTACGCCAGAGGTTCTGGTGGACTAGGATGAAGAGAGAAATTGCTCAGTATATTGCTAATTGCGACGTCTGTCGTCGTGTAAAAGCAGAGCATCAACGG
This sequence comes from Triticum aestivum, assembly GCF_018294505.1. Lineage (NCBI taxonomy): Eukaryota > Viridiplantae > Streptophyta > Magnoliopsida > Poales > Poaceae > Triticum > Triticum aestivum. The sequence continues at coordinate 373,863,507 of NC_057807.1, forward strand.
CCTGCTGGCACCCTTCAACCCTTAGCTATTCCTGAATGGAAATGGGATAAAATTGGTATGGATTTCATTACCGGTTTTCCCAGGACCAAGAGAGGGAATAATGCTATTTTCGTCGTGGTCGATCGTCTTTCCAAAGTAGCCCATTTCTTACCTGTTCGTGAGAGTATAACCGCTAGTCAGCTGGCAGACTTATACATCTCCCGAATAGTGTCCCTCCATGGTGTTCCTTTGGAAATTAACTCGGATCGAGGAAGTCTTTTCACCTCTCGATTTTGGGAAAGTTTCCAAAATGCTATGGGAACCCGTCTCTCCTTTAGCACCGCTTTCCACCCTCAGTCGAGTGGTCAAGTGGAACGCGTCAACCAGATTCTAGAAGACATGCTTCGAGCCTCTGTTATCTCATTCGGAATGGACTGGGAGAAGTGCCTTCCATTTGCCGAATTCGCTTACAACAACAGCTATCAATCTAGCTTGGGTAAAGCCCCTTTTGAAGTTCTCTATGGACGACGGTGTCGAACACCCCTTAACTGGTCAGAGACCGGGGAAAGACAATTCTTTGGCCCGGATATGATTCAGGAAGCAGAAGAACAAGTTCGTATCGTTCGTGAAAAGTTGAAAACAGCCCAATCTCGTCAAAAGAGTCAATATGACCGAAAACATAAGGCTATGACTTTCGAGGTTGACGAGAAGGCTTATCTTCGGGTCACCCCTCTGAAGGGAACCCATCGTTTCGGTATCAAAGGCAAATTGGCTCCTCGTTACATTGGACCTTTTCGCATTCTCGCCAAACGAGGAGAAGTTGCCTACCAGTTGGAACTACCTCCGCACCTCTCCAGAGTCCACGATGTCTTCCACGTTTCTCAACTCAGGCGTTGCTTCTCGGATCCTATCCGTGGAGTGGACCACGAAACGCTTGATCTCCAAGATAATCTTACATATCGAGAGTACCCCATTCGTATCCTCGATCAGGCCGAACGTACCACCCGACGTCATAATATCAAGTTTCTCAAAGTTCAATGGTCGCACCATTCTGAGGATGAAGCAACTTGGGAAAGGGAGGATCGTCTTCGACTTGAGTATCCCGCCTTCTTCCCGGAGGAACCCAAATCTCGGGACGAGATTCTTTTGAGTGGGGGTGAGTTGTCACACCCTAGCTAGTCATGCATCAGAGTGTGTGCATCATGTTTAAAATTCCATTTAATTTGAAATGGGGATTTGTGAAACCCTCAGAATCATTTTTGAAAATGATCCAAATAAAAATTTCTCCAAAAAGGTCCAAGAAAATGCTCATGTTGCTCTCTGAAAATATTGGACAGAGATAAAAATCAAACCAATATTTTTAAGAGCTCATAGGTATTTATTTTGGGCATTTGGAATTAATGCATAAATATTTGCATTGGAAATATATTAGTTATATATATTAATATATGTCCAAATATTATGCCAATTATAAAGGAGCTCTGGAATAATATATCTAGCTCCTGCAAAAATTGGCATAAGGTAAATAAATGATTTAATATTTTATTTAAATCAAAACAAATGTCAGAAATTAGAAAAAGAAAAATAAATAAAAGGAGGAGCTTACCTGGGCTCCTCCCTGTCCGGCCCAGCCAGCTGGCCGGCCCAGCCAGCAGGCGGCCCAGCCCGCCTCCCTCCTCTGTCGTCTTCGTCCTCGACAGAGGGAGGGGAGTGTGGCCGGCGCGCGCGCGCGCCACCGCGCCACGCCACCTGCTCGCCTGCCTGCCTGCCCCTCCCCTCCTCGTCTCGATGCCCCGGACGACGCCACGCCCTCCCCTGCTCTCTCTCACTCTCCCTCGGTTCTTCCCCTCCTCTCCCTCGCTCTCCCTCTCCCGTGTCCGAACGCCACCATCGCCGCCGTTCGCCATAGCAGCAGCCACCGCCCTTCCCTCGCTCCCCCGACTAGCCCAGAGGCTCCGCCTCGACCCCCTCTTCCTCCCCACCGATCCACGGGCCTCCGGAAGCCCTGCATCGCCGCCCACGTCGCCGTTCCCCTCCTCGGCCACCGGAGATCGTCGCCGTCGATTCGAGAGCTACCGGACGTCCCCGAGCCCGCTAACCATCCCTGCAGCTCCGCGGTGAGCCGCTGACCCGATTCCCCCTTGCCCCGTCGTCCCTAGCATCCTGTAGTTGCCGTCCCCTTGAGCTCCGAAGCTCGCCGCCGCCGTGCCTCGTCGCCGCCGTGGCTGGAGCCGTTGTAGCTCGAAGCCGAGCACACCATCGTGCTCCACACCTCACCAGGAGCACGTAGCACGCACCAACGCCTCCCCTAGCGCCCTGCATCGCCTAACCCGCCGTTGGCCGAACTCCGGCCGCCGCTCGCGAGCTCGCCGTCGTCGGTACCGGCCACCTCAGGCACGGCCACCACCACCGTTCGACGCGCGGGAGCAAGGGCTCTCCAACGAGCCCAAGCACGGCCTCGCCCGTGCCCTGTAGCGCGTTTCCGTATCGCGCCGCCGTCTCGGGCCTCGCCGGCGTCATGTCGCCGGTGGGTTTGACCTGTTTGACCTGGGGTTTGACCCCCCCAGGGTCACTGACGCGTGGGCCCCGTCGGCCAGGTGGTCAGATTAGTGCTAATCACTGTTAGTCAACCCCCCTGACACTGACCAGTGGGCCCCAGCGCCACTAATTCCTAATTAGAATTAAACTAACCCTGTTAAACCCCCCTGTCACTGACGTGTGGACCCCACACGTCAGGTTTGACCCCAGCCAGCCGCAGTTGACCACTGACGTCATGCTGACGTCATGCTGGCGCAATATATATATTTCTGGATTTAATTTAAATCAGGAAATTCCAGAATATTATTTAAACTTCAAAAATTCATAACTTTTATTCTGTAACTCCAAATTAGACAAATTATATATGAAAAATGATCAGAAAAATCCAATCTATCCATCTGTACTATTTTCATGCATGATCAAACAAGTTAAATTGATGTTTTAAGCAGAACAAGGAAAAGCACTTTAAAAGGCCATGTTTGAGTTTGAAATTTGAATCTTTGATTCAAATTTGTTCAAACCCTTCTGGTTTTAGTTGCATTAGCCCAACACACTCATATTGCCATGTTTCATGCATGCATCATATTGTTGCACATTGTTTGGTGATGGTTGTGTATCGGTGTCCTTTGCGACAGGTTCTGCCTCCGAGGAGTACCGTGATTACCCTAACGAAGAACCGTATCAGTGCATCGAACCATCAGGCAAGCAACCAACCATTTGATCATATCGATACAATCCCATGTTCTCGCTCCTGCTCTCTTTTACTGCATTAAGACAACGCGTTTCAAACTGCTGTGTGCTACGGTAGTTGAACCCATTTCCTCTGCATGACCTGTCATTGCCACAGTAACTAGATGAAACCCACTAGCATGTGTAGGAGTTGATTGAGCCATATGTATGTGTTGTTCCTACCTTGCTATGCCTGCTATGCTTAGAGTCGTGTCAGGTCTGGTTCATCTGGGTGATGGGCTAGAGTGAAATGATTATGTCGGTAATGAGAGTGGTGTGGTGAACACGATTTGGTAAAGGTATCGATGAGAGGCCATGTAGGAGTACATGGTGGGTTGTTTCATTGAAGCCGACCTTAAGCACTGAGATCTGTATGTGTGATTGAAGATACAGCTACTACCATGCATTGGGCCCTGAAATATGACCCCGCTCGACTTCTTATTCACCCTAGCTCTCTGTCCAGGAGTTGCAAGTAGTTTCTGGTGTTTGTAGTCTACTGGAGGCCGTGGACAGCGCTGACCGTAGGGGTGGGCTGTGATGCGGTAGGTACGTGGCCGGGTGTACCGAATACCCGTTAGGTATCTCGGGAACCCTGTTCACATCGTTCGGGGCCGTATGGGAAACCTCGGCCGGACTCCCTGCGGATGGAACCTGGATAGGCGATAAACCTGGACTAGAGGCTTAAGTGTTTAGGTAGGTCGTGGTCTACACCCACGTCGGCTTTCGCTTGAAGTCTGCCGAGCACATGTCGTGTGCAGACGCTAAGTGGTGGAAACATGTATGAAGAAGTACACCCCTGCAGGGTTATCATGATCTATTCGAATAGCCGCGTCCGCGGTAAAGGACTACTTGGTTGCCTATACAGTTCATAGACAAGTAAATGGAAACTACTAAAAGCCTCAAGATAAGTGTGAGTGCCGAGGATGGCTCTTCCGTAGGAAGACGGAGGTGGATCCTCGGTAGTGTATTGAAGTGGTGAGTAGTGGACTCGTGTGCGCAAAACCATTTCAAGTTGAAGTATCGTAGGATAGTCTAGCCAAGAGTCAAAGCTGGCTTGCTGCAATAACTCCACCAACCCTTCTTGATAATATGCATGTATGTAGGATCTGATGTAAGTCTTGCTGAGTACCTTTGTACTCATGTTGCTATAATTTACATTTTTACAGAAGACGCTGCAACCCCTTCTGATGGGTTCTATGTAGACGTTGACATCAACGAGTAGGCTAAAGGCCCAGGTGGTGACCCTGAGCTTGTGAAGGACCATGTAGTATAGCTAGGCTTTCCAAGCCTCTTTTATTTTACTAGTTGTCTGTACTCAGACAAGTTACTTCCGCTGCTGGTTTGTATGACTGTATGACTTGAATGTTGGGTCGTGAGACCCGTACCTTTGTGTATGTTATGTATGGCTCCCTGAGCCTTAAATAAAGTACTTGTGTCGTAGAGTCATGTTGTGATGCTTCGTTGTATTTGCACATATCGAGCATATTGTGTGTATGATTGAAATGCTTGGTATGTGTGGGATCTGACTATCTAGTTGTTTATCTTTAGTAGCCTCTCTTACCGGGAAATGTCTCCTAGTGTTACCGCTGAGCCATGGTAGCTTGCTACTGCTCTGGAACACTTAGGCTGGCCGGCATGTGTCCTTCTTCGTTCCTGTGTCTGTCCCTTCGGGGAAATGTCACGCTTTGAGTACCGGAGTCCTGTTAGCCCGCTACAGCCCGGTTTACCGGAGTCCTGCTAGCCCAGTGCTACAGCCCGGACCCACTTGCTGATGACCGACACGTTCGAAGCTGGGTCATGGATGCCTATCCCTGTAAGTCTGTGCCACTTTGGGTTTACGACTAGTCATGTCAGCCCGGGCTCCTTATCATATGGATGCTAGCGACACTATCATATACGTGAGCCAAAAGGCGCAAACGGTCCCGGGCAAAGGTAAGGCGACACCCGTGGGGATACCGTGCGTGAGGCCGCAAAGTGATATGAGGTGTTACCGGCTAGATGGATGTGACATCGAGTCGGGGTCCTGACAGAAATCTTCTATCCATACCGCGGGGTCTGTAGTCCCATCGTAGGGCTTGATATTCACGGGCTTAAATCCTTCTGGGAATTCATACTTTATTACTTTGTGAGTGTGTGGTGCCTCTATGCCGGGCTATATCACGACGCAGTTCAAATGAGTCTGGTCTATTGTATTCAGCCCGAACGGATTTGTATTTAGTATATCCGGTGTGGCGGTCATCGTCACGCATTGGGGCGTGCCCCCATGATCCGTAGATCGATCTTGAATGTCCTACTTTGTTTTCCAATTCGTCTCGCAGGTCATGCGTGTAGCCCCGGTCCTTCGTGTTTTTATTTGTTTGGCGACGGGGTGCGGGCTGGTGTTCGGACTGATACGCCGCTTTGTCTCGGCCACGAGGTGGCCGGTCAGCCTCATCCTACGCTGGTAGTGTAGGATCTAGTGCCTCCTCCTTGAATTGAGGTAACAACCTGTGCTTCGGGTAGCTTTTGGTTGCGCGCTCAAGTCTGTATTCCTCGGCTGCCAGGACCTCAGTCCATCTATCGGTTAGCAGATCTTGATCAGCTTGAAGCTGCTGTTGTTTCTTCTTCAGGCTTTTTGCAGTGGCTATAATCCGGCGCTTGAAGCGCTCCTGCTCGACAGGATCCTCAGGCACGATAAATTCTTCATTGCCAAGGCTCACCTCGTCTTCGGAGAGAGGCATGTAATTATCGTCCTCCGAGTCTCCATCCATTGCCTATTCATCAGGGCTAGCTTGCCCATCCTCCCGTACGGCTTGCTCGGTACTTGGCTGGGCGGGATTGTTTTCGTCTTTGGCATCCTCCGGAGTACTATTGTCTTTTGTTCCGGTATCGCTATTCTTGCTATGGTGGGGCTTAGAGCGGTGCCGCAGACACCGGCGCTTAGATTGCTTCTCAAGAGGGTTATCCTCTGCTGCCTCATCGCCATTGCTTTCTTTGTGTGTGTCCACTATATGTATATCATATGATGAGGTGGCTGTCCAGCACCCTGTGGGCGGTGGTTCTTGTTCTTCTCCAGCGTCGTCGTCCATACCGTCGATGTCTTCGGAGTCAAAATCAAGCATGTCGGTTATGTCATCGACAGTGGCTATTAAGTGGGTGGTGGGTGGGTAACTAATTTCTTCGTCGTCCGCTTCCCACTCAAGTTAGACATAGTTCAACCAAGAGTCTCCTGATAGGGAGAGAGATTTTAACGAGTTCAGCACATCGCCCAAGGGAGAGTGCCGAAAAATATCTGCGGAAGTAAACTCCATGATCGGCGCCCAATCAGGTTTGACAGGCACGGATGCGCGTGGTTCGAAGCCTATGGCCGGAGAGGAGTCCGAGGGTCTGATGACACATACCTCATTGGAGGCGAAGTCTTTGTTTGGCTCTATCGCCAATGAGTAAGCGGCCTTCTTGGCGGGGTCCATCTACCCATCCTCGGATGGCATGATCTGCCCCGAATTTAGAGCCGGGGCAGCTGCAAGTGTGATCTCATGAACGCCGTCCGATGGCAGATCTAAGTCATGCTCATCGTGACTGTATGGCGCACCTGCTATGGGCTTGAATCCGTCGAAGATCAAGTCTCCGCAGATATCGGCAGTGTAGTTTAGACTTCCAAACCTGACCTGATGGCCAGGGGCGTAGCTATCGATCTGCTCCAGATGGCCAAGCGAGTTGGCCTGCAGTGCGAAGCCGCCGAATATGAAGATCTGTCTGGGGAGGAAGACCTCACCCTGGATCACATCGTTGTGAATGATTGAAGGAGCCATCAAGCCTTACCGTGACGGCAAAGTGGAACTCTCAATGAAAGCACCAATGTCGGTGTCATAACCTGCGGATCTCGGGTAGGGGGTCCCGAACTGTGCGTCTAAGGCTAATGGTAATAGGAGGCGGGGGACACAATGTTTACCCAGGTTCGGGCCCTCTCGATGGACGTAATACCCTACTTCCTGCTTGATTGATCTTCATGATATGAGTATTACGAAAGTTGATCTACCACGAGATCATAGAAGCTAAACCCTAGATGCTAGCCTATGATTATGATTGTCCTCGTCCTACGGACTAAACCCTCTGGTTTATATAGACACCGGAGGGGGTTAGGGTTACACAGAGTCAGTTACAGAGAAGGAAATCTACATATCCGAATTGCCAACCTTTCCTTCCACGCAAAGGAGAGTCCCATCCGGACATGGGACGAAGTCTTCAATCTTGTATCTTCATAGTCCAATAGTCCGGCATACACATATAGTTCGGCTGTCCGAGGACCCCCTAATACAGGACTCCCTCACCTGCTGCACGTATGAGCCTTTGTCTCCGTTGTGCAGTGTCCTAGAAGGGTATATCATGATGGCCTATCTCTAAAAAAGAAAGAACCAGGTGAAAGAATCGGGTATGGCCATGAGTATGTTTTGTTGGTTTTGAAGAACCGTGAACTGTAGCTTCTTGAGTCCAAATAGGGTCAAACCGAACTATAGACTTCTTATGTGCAGAGTGCCCCTAGTGCCACCCAAGGAATTTTGAGTGTATATTTATGTATACGGGAAGACATGTACAATCTTCTTATGGGGCGATCTATGGGGGTAGGGCTGCTAAAAAAGCTTAGTTTTATCTGAGCTGCTACCCGTAGGTGTGCGCCGGACACGTTTGACTGTGTCCGCGGTCTTGAGGACCGATGAGCTGCTTGGCTTGAAAAGGCCGCTTCGTGCTTCGACTACTAGAGCCGCCGCGTATTCCTCTGTACGAATAGAACGCTCCGTATTTCCGCTGACAGTTATAACGCCACGTGGTCCAGGCATCTTGAGTTTGAGATAAGCATAATGCGGGACTGCATTGAAATGGGCAAAGGTTGTTCGTCCGAGTAGTGGATGATAGCCACTTCGAAATGGAGGAATGTCGAAGATTAGCTCTTCACTTCGAAAGTTATCGGGAGAGCCGAAGACAACGTCCAATGTTAGAAAGCCCGTGCAGCGGACCTCTAGGCCTGGTATTACTCCTTTAAGGGTAGTGCTGCTTTGCTTGATTCTTGACGGGTCTATCCCGATCTTACGAACAGTGTCCTGATATATCAGATTGAGACTACTGTCGTCGTCCATGAGGACTTGAATGAGGTTTATCCGCCAATTATTGGGTCGAGCACTAAGGCAGCCGAACCCCCGTGACAGATACTAGTCGAATGATCCCTGTGATTGAAGGTGATCGGACAAGCCCACCATGGGTTGAATTTGGGGGCGACAGGCTCTACAACGTATACTTCTCGGAGTGCGCGTTTGCGCTCCCTCTTTGGGATATGAGTGACATAAATCATGTTCATTGTTTTAACCCCAGTGGGAATTTCTTCTGTCCCCCCATATTTGGCTGGCGAGATTCATCCTCGTCTTTTCTTTGCGGTCCCTTCTCTTTGTGTTCGGCGTTGAGCTTGTCCGCCTACTTGAAGACCGAACATTCTCTGTTGGTATGATGAGCTGGTTTGTCGGGGGTGCCATGAATCTGGCAGGACCTGTCTAGAATCTTATCTAGGCTAGATGGACCATCTCTACTGCCTTTAAGTGACTTTCTCCGTTGACCGGGTCTAGAGCCCCTGAATTCGGCGTTTATCATTGTATTGTCTGGGCTACCTTCATTGTTTCGACGTTTGTTTTGATTGGGTCATGGTTTTCCGTTTCCATCCCCGACTTCGGATGTGCCAGGATTGCTGGTACTGCTATGGGCCAACCAACTGTCCTCTCCCGCACAAAAGTGGGTCATGAGTGTAGTTAGGGATGCCATTGTCTTTGGCTTTTCCTGGCCGAGGTGTCTGGCCAGCCATTCGTCCCGGACACTATGTTTGAAAGCTGCTAAGGCTTCAGCATCCGGACAGTCGACGATTTGGTTCTTCTTAGTGAGAAATCGGTTCCAAAGCTTACGGGCTGACTCTCCAGGCTATTGGGTTATGTGACTTAGATCGTCTGCATCCGGAGGTCGGACATAGGTCTCTTGGAAATTGGCCCTAAAAGCGTCCTCAAGTTCTTCCCAGCTGCCGATGGAATTTTCGGGGAGGCTTTTCAACCAGTGCTGAGCTGGTCCTTTTAGCTTGAGGGGTAGGTATTTGATGGCGTGGAGATCATCTCCGCGAGCCATGTGGATGTGAAGAATAAAGTCTTCTATCCATACCGCGGGGTTTTTCATTCCGTCGTATGCCTCGATATTCACGGGTTTAAACCCTTCTGTAAATTCATGATCCAACACCTCGTCGGTGAAGCACAGGTGGTGTGCCGCACCCCTGTAGTTGGCTGTGTCGTGGCGTGGGTCCGACGGTTGTAGTGTTCGGTGTTGGTTCCGAACTGGTAAGTGACCGGCGTATTTGGTTTCATGGCCATGATCCTATGCGGGAATACGTTCCCTGGATCCATAGATGGACCTGATTCTGTCGTCCTTTTTCTCCAGGTTTGCGCGTAAATCGTGCGTATAGTCCTGGGTTGCAACCTCCCTTCCTTGATAGGGAGGGGTTGCAGGTTTGTGTGCGGCGCTATTAGTCGCTCTATCTGGACTAGGAGGTGGTCAGTCTGGTTGATCGGCCGCATTGTTATTCGGCAGTATGGGTGCGATAGCATCATCGTCGAATTCTGGCAGCAGCTTGCGTTTGGGGTAGCTTTTTGTTTTGCGATTACCGCCGTATTTTTCCTCAGTGTCGAGCACTTCGTTCCATCTATCATTGAGCTTATCCTGTGCGGCTTTAAGCCGTTGCTTCTGCTTCTTCAAGCTCCTCACGGTGGCGATAAGTCTCTGGTGGAGGTGCTCTTGTTCTAGTTACTTTTTTGTGACGATGAATGCATCATCATCCAGACTGATCTCCTCTTCGAAGACAGGTTGATAATTGGTGTTTTCGGCATCGCTGTGCTCGGACAGCGGCCCCGGATTGTGTTCGCCGTCTCCTTGCTCACCCTGCTCCATTGTTGGGTTTGCGGGGTCTTCATTGTCTTCGGCATCGTCCGGGGTGTTATTATCTCTTGTGCTCGTATCGCTGTTCTTACTATGGCGAGGTTTAGAGCGGCGTCGCTGACGTCGGTGTTTTGGCTGCTTCTCAGGAGGCTTATCCTCAACTGGATCCTTCTTGTTTTCGCCATTGTTTTCTTTGGGTGTATCCACCATGTATATGTCGTATGAGGAGGTGGCTGTCCAGCACCCTATGGGCGGTGGTTCCTGTTCTTCTCCGGCATCGTCATCCATACCGTCGATGTCTTCGGAGTCGAAAGCAAGCATGTCGGTCAAATCATCGACAGTGGCTATCAACTGGGTGGTGGGTGGGTAACAAAGTTCTTCGTCGTCCGCTTCCCACTCAAGCCGGAGATAGTTCGACCAAGCATCTCCTGACAGGGAGAGAGACTTTAATGAGTTTAACACATCACCTAGGGGTGAGTGTTGGAAGATATCCGCGGAGCTGAACTCTAAGATCGGCGCCCAGTCAGATTCGATGGGGGTGGATACACGCGGTTAGGAGCCTATGGCCGGAGTCGAGTCCGAGGTTCCGATAACACAGGCCTCGTTGGAGGCCAGATCTATGTTCGGCTCTAGCGCCGCTGAGTCTGCGGCTTCCGTGGCGAGATTGAGCTTCCTGTCCCCGGATGGCACGCTCTACTCTAGATCTAGGGCGAGAGCGGTTACAGGTGCTATCTCCTGCACACAGTTCGATGACAGATTTAGGTCATGTTCATCGTGGCGGCAGGGTGCGACTGTCATGGGATCGAATCCGTCGAAGATCAAGTCTCCGCGGATATCGGCGGTGTAGTTCAAGCTTCCAAACCTGACCTGATGGCCAGGGGCGTAGCTGTCGATCTGCTCCAGATGGACAAGCAAGTTGGCCCACACGGCGAAGTCGCCGAATACGAGAATCTGTCCGGGGAGAAAAACCTCACGCTGGACTTCGTTGTTGTAGATGATTGAAGGAGCCATCAAGCCTTATGATGACGATGAAGTGGAACTCTCAATGAAAGCACCAATGTCGGTGTCAAAATCGGCGGATCTCGGTTAGGGGGTCCCGAACTGTGCGTCTAAGGCTAATGGTAACAGGAGGCGGGGGACACGATGTTTACCTAGGTTCGGGCCCTCTCGATGGAGTTAATACCCTACTTCCTGCTTGATTGATCTTGATGAAATGAGTATTACAAGAATTGATCTACCACGAGATCGTAGAGGCTAAACCCTAGAAGCTAGCCTATGATTATGATTGTTCTCCTCCTAGGGACTAAACCCTTCGGTTTATATAGACATCGGAGGGGGCTAGGGTTACACAGAGTCGGTTACAGAGAAAGGAATCTTCATATCCGAATCGCCAAGCTTGCCTTCCACGCAAAGGAGAGTCCCACCCGGACATGGGACGAAGTCTTCTATCTTGTATCTACATAGCCCAACAGTCCGGCCAGAGTATATAGTCCGGCTATCCGAGGACCCCTTAATCCAGGACTCCCTCAATGGGCTATGAAGTTACAAGAGAGAATACTTCGTCTCGTGTCCGGATGGGCTCTCCTTGGTGTCGAAGGCAAGCTTGGCATTTGGATATGTAGATTCCTTTCTATGTAACCGAGTTTGTACAACCCTAGCTCCCTTGGATGTCTATATAAACTGGAGGGTTTAGTTCCTAGGGCACGATCATAATCATACAGGCTAGACTTCTAGGGTTTTAGTCATTATGATCGCATGGTAGATCAACTCTTGTAATACTCATATTCATCAAGATCAGTCAAGCAGGAAGTAGGGTATTACCTCCATAGAGAGGGCCCGAACCTGGGTAAACATCGTGTCCCCCGTCTCCTGTTACCATCGACCTTAGATGCACAGTTCGGGACCCCCTACCCGAGATCCGCCGGTTTTGACACCGACATTGGTGCTTTCATTGAGAGTTCTGTTGTGACGTCGAAGACATGATTGATGGCTCGCCTTGTTATCAAGGACAATATCACCTCCGGAGGAGCCCTGGCCTCAGGCCAAACCCTGCGACTGGGCGGTTTTACCATGACCGCCCGTTGGGCCGACGATGACTTCACGGGTCATCGAAAATCGCCTTCGTGTTGACTCCGAATTCTCCAAACAGATGGATCCGACGAAGTTGTTGTCTTCAAACAAACTCCTGGGTCGCTTCGCTACCTTGGGGGTCGCTACAGACTACGATCATATTGGGCTTAAACCCGATCAGAGAGAAATCAAATCTCCGCCAATCACCTATCAGATCACGGTAGTGGAGGAGCAATGCAACAATTCTCCCTCTATACACTACTAGGAAAAGGGCTATAGATGGGATGGACACTAATGGTGCACTGTACATGTGGTGCGCCATTACTAAATACTAATGGCGCACCATGTGTTGGTGCGCCATTAGTATGCAAATACTAATGGCGCACCACACCCCACGGTGCGCCATTAGTAAATTTTTTTAATTTTTTCAAAACTACTAATGGCGCACCGTGGGAGTGGTGCGCCATTACTAGTTGAAACTAGTAATGGCGCACCACTCCCATGGTGCGCCATTAGTATTTTGGCCCAAACATTCCCCCGAATGCACCCCCCCCCCCTGTGGATCGCCTTTTCAGTTTTAAAAAAAATAAAAGAAAATGATGAAAATGTCAAAAAAATAAAAGAAAATAATATTCCCATGTGATATGTGGTCTATTTGTTAGCAAAGTTTACAAACATGAATTTTTGACTTTTTTGCAAAATCTCTCGAGAATTTGTAAAAATGGGCATAACTTTTGCATACTAACTCGGATGAAAAAGTTTTTTATACGAAAAATCATCTACTCGAAAAGTTACATCCAAACTTAACGGGGGGAACCCCGTTAAACATTTTCAAAATCCTCAAAAACCTAATAGAAAAAATTTACGGGCCTTTTAAGATTTGGAGAGGCAAAAAAATTCAAAAAAAAATTCAAACTTACTAATGGCGCACTTGCCCGTGGTGCGCCATTACTATCTTCCCGCCTTCAAAATTCAAAATGAATAAAAAAACTAAAAAAAAGTTACTATTGGCGCACCTGCCCGTGGTGCGCCATTAGTATCTTCCCGCCTTCAAAATTCAAAATAAATCAAAAAAAATAAAAAAAAAGTTACTAATGGCGCACCTGCCCGCGGTGCGCCATTAGTATTTTCCCGCCTTCAAAATTCAAAATAAATCAAAAAAATAAAAAAAGTTACTAATGGCGCACCTGCCCGCGGTGCGCCATTAGTATGCCGTATATATGGCTGGGCTTGTCCTCTCCTCCTTACCTCTTCATTCTTCTCCTCCACTCCACCTCTCCTCCACTCCACCTCTCCTCCACTCCACCTCTCCTCCACTCCACCTCTCCTCCACTCCACCTCTCCTCCACTCCACCTCTCCTCCACTCCTCCACTCCTCCACCATACTACCCTCCTCCTCTCCGGCGACCTCCTCCTCCTCCTCTCCGGTGACCTCCTCCTCCTCCTCTCCGGCGACCTCCTCCTCCTTCTCTCCGACGACCTCCTCCTTCTCCTCTCCGATGACCTCCTCCTCTCCGGCGACCTCCTCCTCCCTCCTCTCCTCCCCTCCCCTCCCCTCCCCTCACGGTTTCTCCTCTCTCCTCTCTGGTGAGCTCCTCCTCCCTCATCTCCAGTGAGCTCCTCCTCCCTCCTCTCATGTGAGCTCCTCCTCCCTCCTCTCCTCCCATCCCCTCATGGTTTCTCCTTCCTCCTCTCCGATGCTCCAGTGAACTCCTCTCCGGCGACCTCGTCCTCCTCTCCGGCGATGCTGCGGTCACCTCCTCCTCCTCCTCTCCGGTGAACTCCTCTCCGGCAAAAGAACACGGCAAAAGAACGTACAAGATCCAAAAACGGGAACAAAATTTGAAATAATATCGTGTAAAAAAATGAGAAAAAAAACGAGCAAAAAATGGGCAAAAAAATCGCGATCCAGATCCAAATTCAAAATTCAAAAATAGCAATGGCGCACGGTGGGGGTTAGATGGTGCGCCACTCCTATTTTCCCGCCTTCAAAATTCAAAAATACTAATGGCGCACCGTGGCCTATACTAATGGCGCACTACATGGTGCGCCATTAGAACACCAGATACTAATGGCGCACCAGTGGTGCGCCATTAGAATTTAATTCTAATGGCGTGATGCTAGTGGCGCACCAGTAGTGCGCCATTAGAAGGCAAAACTGGTGCGCCACTAGCATGCCTTTTCCTAGTAGTGATATTGAGGACGAACTATGTTCAGATTTCCAAGCTCGAAGAGCCGGATACCCATCCACGGAAGGACGTGTCCCTTCCTCCGAACTTAGAGTCATACTGTGGACCTAAAAAATTGGTTGATATCTCGGAGCCGGAACTGTTAAGCTCGGAAGTTTCTCAGACTCCGGATCCCAAATTGGGTCAGGGTTAAGATTCAATTCCACCCACCCACCCAGATATACGCGATCTCATGTGCATATGACAAAAGTCCGAGGAAACATTCCATCACTTTTGGGCCAGATTCCTCCTTGTTAAAAACAAGACTAAAGATTGCCGCGACAAAGACGCGATCTCCGTTTTTTGCAATAATTGCACGGACGAGGGAATCCTCAATGCCATCAACCGCCATCGCATATTACACTTTGCTGACTTGGCAACCATAGTACAGAAGTACTGCCCAATGGAAAGCGCCTGGAAAACTCAGGCAGCTCCATGGGTGCCACCAGTCTCCACTCAATCCCTCATCCAGGCAAAAAGGATGCACCCTCGCGGGTCGTCCGATCCAATAGTAAAGAAATCGAAGCCCATTGTGGGGCGCAAAGCCGTTCTGGAGGGATGGCTCGATAGGCCATGCAAAATACACACAACACCGGATACCATACCAACCCACAGCCTTAGAGCATGATGGATACTCCTGCAAGTGGCCAAGAGCGGCGAGGATCTCCTCACCAAAAATAACGCAGAGCAACACCACACAGAGGGCAACGACCTTAGAGTATTGACGGTCTTTGAGACTTTCGCCTCAAACAATAGGTGCAAAAGAGCACTCCACAGCCTCGCCGAAGTCTGCCAAGTCACAACAATAAGCTCTTGGAACGACACGGCCATAACTTTCAATGCCGATGACGAACCTAAATTCAGGACAGTCCGGTCACCAGCCGCTTTGGTCCTCCGTCCAATAGTGGATGGCTTTCGGACTATTGTTTGGAAATAGACCTCATTTACCAAAGTGCTCATGGATGGCGGCAGCGGACTAGACCGCATTTACAAGGAAATTCTCAACAAAATGGAAATAGACATGAGCCGCATTGAGCAAAGTAGCACGACCTTCTGAGGAATCATTCCTAGTCGAGAGGCGTGATTCGTGGGAAAAATCACACTCGATGTGGTATTCGGCACGCCGGAGAATTACCGGTCTGAAGAGATAACCTTTCAAGTGGCCCCTTTCAACAGTGGATATCACGCCTTATTAGGGCGAGATGCATTTGCACACTTCCAAGCTATACCCCATTACGGGTACATGAAGCTCAAGATGCCCGGGACCAATGGTATTATCACTCTTGCTAGCGATCTGGACACAACACTCCGTGCCGGAAAAAAAACCGCAGCCCTGGCCCTCGAGGCACTGTCTGAAGCCCTCGCGGCCGAAGAGTTAACTGCATTACGCTCCACGGTAGATAGGGACGGCATGATCCTGGACAAGCAACCCAAATCCACCTCCTTTAAACCAGCAGACGAAATAGTTTCAAGTCCACCTGACGGATCCCAAGAAGACAACATCCATCGGAGCACAGCTAGACCCAATGGTTGAGCCACGCTGTGAGTGTTTCTACGCGAAAACTAGGACATATTCACGTGACACCCTTCTGATATGCCAGGAATCCCACGTGGGCTGGCCGAACACAACCTCAATATATTGAAGGGATATAAGTCGGTCAAGCAAACATTGCGGCACTTTTCAGAACCCAAATGAAAAGCTATGGGGGAGGAGCTAGCCAAGTTACTCGAGGCCGGATTCAACAGAGAAATAAAACACCCGGACTGACTAGCAAACCTGGTGATGGTACCAAAGAAGGATAAATCCTGGCGCCTATGTGTCGACTTCAAAGACCTCAACAAGGCCTGCCCTAAGGATCCCTTCCCCCTCCCCCGCATCGATCAAATTATTGACCCCACTTCAGGACACGACTCACTGTGTTTCCTCGACGCACACTCCGGATATCATCAAATCAAGATGAAGGAGTCCAACCAAGCCGCAATGACATTTATTACCCCATACGTGCCTTTCTGCTTCAACACTATGCCCTTTGGGCTCAAAAACGCCAGCGCCACCTATCAACACATGATTCAAACATGCCTGGAGAAACAAATCGTCAAGACAGTTGAAGCATATGTGGATGACGTAGTCATCAAAACTAGGCACGTCGAGACATTAATAGACAATCTGCATCTCACATTCGACAACCTCCATACATATGACATGAAGCTCAATCCAGAAAAGTGTGTTTTCGGCGTTCCCGCTGGAATACTGCTGGGCTTCATCGTTTCCAATAGAGATATTGAGGCAAACCCAGCTAAAATCCGAGCTTTTTCACAGTTGGCTACACCAACAGACCTTAAACAAGTCCAAAAATTAGCCGGATGTGTGGCAGCTTGGAGCCGCTTTATCTCCAGATTAGGAGAAAAAGCATTGCCACTTTATCGCCTTCTCCGACGCACCGAACACTTCGAGTGGACGGACGCGGCAACGACCGGACTGGAAGAAATAAAGGCTCTTTTAGTGAGCAACCCAATCCTGGCCACACCGAACGTCGGCGAACCCATGTTATTACACATATCGGCAACACACCAAGTCGTGAGTGCGGTGCTCGTCATCGAACTAGTGGAGGACGGACACAAATCCCCGCTCCAAAAGCCGGTATACTACGTATCTACCGTCCTCACACCATGCAAATCCCGGTGCCCTCATTACCAAAAAATAGCATACGCGGTCTTCATGGCATCCCGGAAGCTACGACACTACTTTCAAGAATACTCAATCATGGTGGCCTCCGAAGGACCACTCAATGACATAATAAACAACCGCGATGCCACAGGCCAGAAAACCAAGTGGGCCACTGAGCTCCTCCCATTTGACATAACATACAAACCGCGCCAGGCCATTAAATCCCAAGTACTAGCCGACTACTTCGCTGAATGGATAGAGGCCGAACTCCCTAAAGAGTATGACACATATTCCAACTGGGTCATGCACTTCGACGGATCTAAAATGCTGGCGGGCTTAGGAGCAGGTGTTGTCCTAACAACCCCCATTGGAGATACAGTTCAGTATGTACTCCAAATATTATACATAGACTCCAACAATGCAGCCGGATATGAGGCCTTATTGCATGGTCTTCGGATGGCTGTCTCCATGGGCATACAATGCCTGGAAGTGCGCGGGGATTCAAACCACCCAATATCTCAAATAAATGGAGATTTTGATGCCAAAGATCCGAAGATGGCGGCTTACCGTAGCGCCATTCTCAAAATGTCGGCTTGGTTCGAGGGGCTCGAGTTTCATCATGTGGCTCGAGAAAGTAATCAAGCGACGGATGTC
Organism: Triticum aestivum; assembly: GCF_018294505.1. Classification (NCBI taxonomy): domain Eukaryota; kingdom Viridiplantae; phylum Streptophyta; class Magnoliopsida; order Poales; family Poaceae; genus Triticum; species Triticum aestivum. The sequence continues at coordinate 373,881,312 of NC_057807.1, forward strand.
CTTGCCCGCATTGGCGCTAAGCGCGACCCCGTCCCACCTAACATCTTTATGGAAAGGCTCTTCAAGCCATCCGTGGTGTGGCAAGGGGAAAGCAGCAACACCAGTCCAGATCTGGCTATAACCCTAGATGCCGAACACACTGATATCATCGGGGGCTCAGCCACTGAAATAACACAATTGGCCCATCTCATCACGGCAGTCATTGCCCATGGACCGAACCCTTCTTGGCCTACCTTAATAGGCAAGAACTCCCTAAGGATCAGAATGAGGCGCGCTGCATTGTGCGGCGCTCTAAAGCCTACAAGGTTCATGAGGGATAACTCTACAAGTAAAGTGCTACCGGAGTACTTCAAAGATGTATCTCCGAGGAAGAAGGGCGACGACTCTAGGCTGAAATTCATGCCGGTCTCGATGGTCACCACGCCGCGGCTCGGGCCCTTGTAAGCAAGGCCTTTCGTATAGGTTTCTATTGGCCGACGGCCCGAGCAGATGCTGAGGACCTTGTCCAACATTGCGTTGGATGCCAACTTTTCGCCAACCAAAGCCATATGCCACCCACCGCTCTACAAGCAATCCCCATCACTTGGCCTTTCGCGGTCTGGGGGCTTGATATGGTCGTACCCGTTAAAGGAGGAAGCCGTAAGAAAAAATATCTGTTGGTTATGGTGGATAAATTCACTAAGTGGATAGAGGGAAAACTAGTTAAAATGGCCGAAGCCGGACCAGCGATAGACTTCATATCCGGCGTTGTGCACCATTATGGTGTCCCGCACAGCATCATCACCGATAATGGCTCCAATTTCGTAGCTGATGAGGTGAAAACCTGGTGTGCCAATATGGGCATCAAGCTCGATTACACCTCCGTCTATCACCCACAAACAAATGGTCAAGTCGAACGAGCCAATGGTCTTATTATGAGCGGCATTAAACCCAGATTAGTGCGGTCTTTGAAAGAATCAAACAAGCACTGGGTAGAGGAGCTCGACTCCGTACTCTAGGGGCTGCAGACTACGCCCAATCACACTACCGGATATACACCTTTCTTCTTGGTGTACAGCGCAGAGGCTATGTTACCCTGCGATATTATTCATGACTCACCTCGAGTGTGCATGTATGAAGAGATAGAGGCCGAGCTCCATCGGCGGGACAGCTTAGATGCCCTGGAGGAGGAGCGCGACGTCGCAAAATCCTGTTCCGCATTTTATCAACAACATGCACGAAGATATCAAAGTAGAGAAGTGCGGGCCAAGACTTATAATGTTGGCAAACTCGTTCTACGCTTATCGGAGAAGAAAAAGGACAAACTCAAGCCCAAGTGGGAGGGTCCCTTCATCATTGGCGAAGTTCTCACTGGGGGAGCGTACTGCCTGCGTCATGCATCAGACAGTCGCCTAGAGCCGAACCCATGGAACTCGGCCAGACTCCGAAGTTTCTATGCCTAGCGCCGAACTCTTTGTTTGTCTCCTTCTCCCTTTTTGTTTCCATTATTTTTTTCCTCTCTTTTCATTCTTTCCTTTTTGTTTAGCCTTAAAGCTTTCGTGCGGCTAGACCGTGCACCTGCAACATACACATCCTCAAATATGTACGTCCATTATACCTAGGGGCTTCTTATACAGAAGCTTATTATTATTTTTCGGGCATTAAAGCTCACCACATACGTATCTTTTCCTCATATGTACCTTTTCTTTGCCATTATATGCATCAATATGACTTAAATTTTGGCCAAGCTAGGTTGCCTGGCTCCTGTGCTTATGCCCTACGTTCCCGTTAGTTTGGCTAGGGCATAAAGGGAGCACCTCTGCCATTATTACTGCCGGGTCATCCGGAAATGTACCTCAGATTGGGTGAAACCGAAAGCGAGCATTCTTAAGGGAATATTTGGTTAGTGGACTAAAGATTTTTTTTACTAATTACACCATGAACCCCCAGATGTTCCATATACTGCGGTTTTTTAATCATAGTTCAGATATGCACGATAACGCATGCTCACCCAGGGAAAGGAACCCTTAATGGAAATATTCTCTCTGGAAGATGTTTCTTACTATCATAATGTAATATAACATAGCTAGCCAGATACTTATCTGTTCAAGCAACTATGACCCCTACGCCTGGTTTCCACGCATACCCCAGTCTATATTACCAAGCGGGTATTCGGAAACACTCCGCACCTTCGGGTCCATATGTCGAAGCGAAAAGTTCCGCCATGACAATCGTTTTACAATCCGTCTAGGGATAAATTTTTCCATTGAAGTACATAGTCACTTCGACTCAAAAACTTCCTCTTGAACACCGTCTAACAGGTTGTCTAGCTTACAATCCTGCTGTGAATATTCTGCGGCTAATTTTACCTGGTCATATACCAGACTAACAGGAATTTCTTTTCCATCTGACCCTAAAGGTCCGACACGGGCCATATGATTCGGATCAAGCTTAGTATACCCTTTTTTCACCATGGCCCAGGCGTCTCGCGCACCTTCCCGACAGGCTGATATCTTCCATAATCGGAAACGCCACCGCGCTCCCTTAAATAGTTGTACAAGCTCCTCCATACTTCCTGGAGGGGAGGCGGATGGCCATAAGGCCTTGGCAACACTCCGTGTTGCCTGCCGAGCACTCTCGTGCAGTTGCGACAGCTCTTGTAGCAGATCGCCTAAGGATCCGGACATCTCCTCTTCGGGACGGCCAGTTAGCATACCTACAGACATAACTCTGTCAGTTCCTTTCCTTGCTGAATTACACAGAGGTTAGTTTGAACAAATACTAAATATGCCGCCTCAGAGCCTCTTATTTTCCTTCACGGAGTTAGCCAGATGGCCCCGCACATCTTTCAATTATTCGCACAACTGGGTATTGGAATCCCGGAGTTTGTTTTTCTCCTCCCTGACCCGTGTAAGTATTCGTTCGCCAGCGGCGAGTTTCCTTTTTGTTTCTTGTTCACCCGCTGGTGCGACTTCCGGTGCCTCTCCCGGAGTATCTGATGTTCCTATCATCATATATGCAACTGTGTTAGTACTACTGGTATATATATCTGTTTTCTCTTGATGAAGAGACACATTACCAGGCGATGCCTTCTTAGATTTCTCTAGGTTGGCAGTAGCAGTAGCTAGCTGGGTATGACACTTTTGCAGCTCTTGAGATAACAGGTTGTTCTTCTTGTGAGCACCTTGTTATACAATGATCCTTATATCAGTTGTACCAACTGTTTCAAGTCTCGGGGGCTACTGGTATATAATTATCAGATTTGTACAAATGTGTACTTACCTGCACATATTTCAAATATTGGTCAGTGGCTCTAGTAAGCCCATCTCGAGCAGCTCGGATGTATGCATCAGCCGAGCTGAAGGCGTTGAATGCCTCTGTTGAAAAGCCGGGGTCTCGAAGAGTGGCCCGCCGCCTCTGATGATTCAGGGCGCTTTCCACTTCAGAGTCTGTAACGGATACATCATCTGAATCCTCTACAGAAGGACAAACCGGCATCACTCCTGCGTCATCCTCTGTTCAAAGGCAGGATCTGGAATCTGACTGCTGGAGGCATGACCGGCAGGATCCACGGACATAGTCCGGCGAATGTTCTTCCTAATAAGACACAACGGACAATGTCATGTTTCAACATGACAGGCAAGGAGCATATTTAAAAAGCCATACCTCTTTGATGAAAGCTCGGTCATGTTTCCATTTACCTTCCTTTTTGAAGGCCTGCCCGACGTAGGCGCCACTCACTTGAGAATCGCCTCAGGTGCAGTATGGCGCGCCGAGCGCCTCCCCTTTGGAGCATAAGATAGTGCAGTGGGTGAGGCGTAATGAGGAAGCTCTTTTTGAAGAGATATCTCCTGATTACTTACGTGTGGAACAAGGAGAAAATTGGGATAGTCGGCGGTGAAGGCCACCTCCGTGCCATCATGGCTTGCCTGGTAGAACAGTCCGTCCTCGAGCTCCACGAATATATCCGGATCCTCTTTGAATCCGGGGTCGAGGTCCCGGTTGTGGTCCTCTGGCTGTGGTCCATGAAAAGCAACTCAAGGAGCAGAATGAGAAGAGTAGTGGGATTATAACTCACCCAGCTAGGAGGGTTGTACATGGAAAATCCATCTTGGTGCTTGATACAAGTGAACTCCTCTTTCTCCCCTCTGTATAGTTCGGCCAGTATTTTGGCCAAAGCGGCATGGGTATTCGGATCCTTTTGACCGCAGTGGGAGGCGTCATCTTCCCCATTGTAGTGCCACATGGGAAGCCTTTTGTACTGGAGTGGCTGAACCCCTCGCACTATGGAAGTCGCCATTACCTCGACTATTTATAATCCGGACTTAGCGAGCGTCTTTATCTTGCTCGTCAATTAACGGACTTCCGTGCTATCTTCCTCCTTGAAGCTCCGAGGACGCTAACTATGGCGTTTCTTCAACAGAATGCTTGAAAACTCAGGAAGACCCATTCAGACTGTGTCGGGAAGGGCGGCATCCTCGATATAAAACCATTTGGCAGGCCACTCTTTGGATGCCTTCTTCGGCGTGCCGGACAGGTATCAGGTCCCGGCGATACGCCATACCTCGGCTCCTCCCACTTCAAATATTGACCCCTCCTGGCTATGAGGGACGAGGCAGAATAGTTTCCTCCATAATTCAAAATGGGCCAAACAACCCAGGAATAACTCACAAAGAGCAACATAGCCCGCAACGTGCAGGATGGAGGCAGGAGTGAAATTGTGCAACTGGAGGCCATAATACTCCAGAAGCCCTTAGAGGAATGGGTGGATTGGAAATCCGACACCTCTCAACAAGTAGGGAACGAAGCACACCCATTCCCCCTGGATGGATTGGGGCAATTCTCCGCCTGAGTCCCGCCATTGAAGGAAATCAATCCTGCTCGAACTGGGACTAACTCTGCAGGGGGAAGAAATCCCTATGTTTGCAGCTTCACTAGCTAACTGTGGGATATGGAACACCTCTCCCAATCGCCTTTTCTGGGGCCATGGGGATGGGAGGAAGAGTTGGGAGCGCTAGCCATGTTGGAATGGATTCTCCTAGCAAGCTCTAAGGATTCCTCGCTTGGTATGGAGTGGATCTGAAAATCCCAATCTCTTTAAATAGACTCCTTTCCTACATGGTCAGGGTGGTTTGTGTAAAAATACCCGACCTCTTGTATTCACTCGACACGTGGAAACTCAAGTCATGAAGGTGCGGAAGCCGATTGGTGCGACATTAAATGGAAAGCCGAATACTGCTCTCTAAGTCGGGTACTTTGAAATAATTGGAGGAGGAACCTGCCTTGCAATGCCGAAGACAATCTGCGCCCGAACACATCATCATTGGAAGACTGATTCAGGGGCTTCTGAGGGAGTCCTGGATTAAGGGGTCCTCGGCTGGCCGTACTATGTGACATGGGCCGGACTGATGGGCTATGAAGATACAAGACAGAAGACTTTGTCCCGTGTCCGAATGGGACTCTCCTTGGCGTCGAAGGCAAGCTTGGCGTTTGGATATGTAGATTTCTTTCTATGTAACCGACTTTGTACAACCCTAGCTCCCTCCGATGTCTATATAAACCAGAGGGTTTAGTCCGTAGGGCACGATCATAATCATAAAGGCTAGACTTCTAGGGTTTTAGTCATTACGATCTCGTGGTAGATCAACTCTTGTAATACTCATATTCATCAAGATCAATCAAGCAGGAAGTAGGGTATTACCTCCATAGAGAGGGCCCAAACCTGGGTAAACATCATGTTCCCCGTCTCCTGTTACCATCGACCTTAGACGCACAGTTCAGGACCCCCTACCCGAGATCCGCCGGTTTTGACACCGACAGCGACCATTGTCTTGAGTGTTGTAGATGGACTTGGCGACGAATGCTGATGCCTGAGCCAGGCTTGCCACGCCAGAATCAGACTCCTCCTAAGACTCCACCTCTGCCTTCTCAGAAGCTGACTCCTCCTCTGAATCCATTTCCTTGCCAATAAATCCACGAGCCTTGCTTGATGAGGTCGTCTTGTGAGATGAAGACTTTGATGAAGACTTTGATGAAGACTTTGAAGAAGATTTTGAAGATTTCTTCTTCTTCTTGTCATCAGAATCATATTCCTCGATCTTCTTCTTCTTTGATTTCTTATCACACTGAGGACACTCAGAGATGTAGTGTCCAATCTTCTTGCATTTGTGGCAAGTTCTGTTCTTGTAGTCACGTGATGAAGCCTCGTCGTTCTTGGAGCTAGATCTTGAAGACTTGCTGAATCGATTCTTCTTGGAGAACTTCTGGAACTTCCTCACCAGCATTGCAAGCTCTTTGCCAAGCTCTTCAAGATCACCAGAGCTACAGTCAGATTCTTCTTCGGATGAGGAAACAACCTTTGCCTCCAGAGCACGGGTTCGGCCATAGTTGGGACCATAGATATCATGCTTCTCACATAGCTGGAACTCATGTGTGTTGAGCCTCTTGAGTATGTCAGATGGATCGAGATCTTTGAAGTCAGGAAATTTTTGAATCATCAAGGCTAAGTTGTCGAATGAGCTGTCAAGTGATTTCAGAAGCTTCTTCGCGATCTCATGCTTGGTGATCTCAGTGGCACCGAGAGCACGCAGCTCAATTGTGATATCAGTCAAGCGATCGAACGTGAACTGGAAATTTTCATTGTCGTTTCTCTTGAAGCGGTTGAAGAGATTGCGAAGAACATCGATTCTTGAATGTCTCTGGGTAGGGGGCTATTAAGATACAAGATAGAAAACTTTTTCCCGTGTCCGGATGGGACTCTCCTTTGCGTGGATGGCAAGCTTGATGTACGGATCATATGCTTTCCTTTCTCTATAACCGACTTTGTGCAACCCTAGATCCCTTCGGTGTCTATATAAACTGGAGGGTTTAGTCCAATGGGTCGATCACAATCATACAGGCTAGACATCTAGGGTTTAGCCATTACGATCTCGAGGTAGATCAACTCTTGTAACCCCCTTATTCATCAAATTCAATGAAGCAGGAAGTAGGGTATTACCTCTATTAAGAGGACCCGAACTTGGGTAAACATCATGTTCTCTGCCTCCTTGTTACCTTCGATCCTTAGACGCATAGTTCGGGACCCCCTACCCGAGATCTGCCGGTTTTGACACCGACATTGGTGCTTTCATTAGGTGTTCCACTATGTCGTCACTAGAAGGATCGATGGCTCCATCAACCATCCACAACAATTTCGCCTTGACAGAGACTTTTCTCCCTGGCCAAATCTTTGTATTCGGCGGCTTTGCACCGCGTGCCAATTTGATTGGACATCTAGAGCAGATCGACAGCTACACCCCTGGTCATCAGATCAGTTTTGCAAACCTAAACTATGTCGCCGATATCAGGGGAGACTTGATCTTCCAAGGGTTCGTGGCCTCAACCACGGCTCCTGCCTCAGAACCAGAACTCCTTGCTGAGTCCGAAGACGGGAGTTCAGAGCCCGCCAAACTCTTCGCAGCCATAGAGCTCAACACCGGAGATACGGAGGGGATCTTTCACCGACCGGCCCGAAATCACTCCTGGCTCCCTCTATCCTCGTCAGACCGGACTCACCTCCGTGCATCAACTCCAAATTATCGAGGTCCGTATCATATGAGCTCGCCCAGGGAACTCTTGTCCCGCCCCGCTCCATGGATTCTCACTCACCTGTCTATACCTCGCCCTTAAACGAGGCTCTGGAGTTAATGCGATCTCTCACCATTACCGAAGGATCGCTGCCGAACTATTCCCAGCCCGCACTAGGGGCTGAGAGAAGGGAATTTTACTTCCCACCCACCACCCACTTCATAGCCACTATTGAGGATTTAACCGACATGCTTGATTATGCCTCTGAAGACATCAAGGACATGTACGATGATGCCAAAGAAGAGTAAGGCCAGAACCCGCCATTTACCGGACGCTGGACGACCACTTCTTCGTACGACATATACATGGTGGACACACCTAAAGAGAATGACGCTGAAGATGGGAAGATTCTAGAAGATGAACCTGCTGAAGCACCTACCAAGCATCGATGTCAGCGGTGCCGGTCAAAATCGTGTCGCGAAAAAGACAACAATACAGGCACCGGAGACAATAACACCCCGGATAACGTCGAAGACCAAGAAGCCCCTATCAAGCCAACATCTGAGCAGGATGATTGGGAAGAGGGGCAAGTCAAACCCGATGACCCTATTGGGCATGAGGACTCGGAGGATAGTAACTACCTACTGACCTCCGAAGAGGATGAGAGCCTGGGAGACAAAGACTTCATCATACCAGAGGACCCCCTCAAACAAGAGCGCTTCAAGCTTCGGCTAATAACCACAGCAAGAATCCTGAAAAAGAAGCGGTAGCAATTTCAAGCCGATCAAGATTTACTCAACGATAGATGGACTCATGTCCTGGCAGTCGAGGAATACGGCCTCAAGCACCCAACTAAAAGTTACCCAAAGCGCATGTTGCTCTCCCAATTCGACTAGGAGGCCCTAGAGCCTATACCGATATCACGTAATGCAGCTGACCGACCTGGCCGGCCACCTCGAGGTTGGGATATAGTGGCAACCCAAGTCGAACACCAACCTGCTCCACCTCGCCCTAGAGGCAGAGAAACGGCGGCCGCAGGACGCACGCACGACTTGCGACAGGACCTGGACAATAGAGCCGGTCATACCAGATCAATCTATGGATCACGAGGGCGTGCACCAGTGCGGAAGACGGCCATCAAGCCTGGCGCGACAAACACAACCTCACATGGGCCGAAAACTACATACAGACTTCATCCGAACTGCACCGTGACGTCGCCAGATATAAAGGAGCCGCACACCCTCTATGCTTCACAGATGAAGTAATGGAGCACCAGTTCCCAGAAGGGTTTAAACCCATAAACATTGAATCATATGATGGCACCATAGATCCCGCGGTATGGATTGAAGACTTTCTTCTCCATATCCACATGGCCCGCGGTGATGACATCCATGCCATCAAGTACCTCCCCCTAGAACTTAAGGGACCAGCACGGCATTGGCTGAATAGCCTCCCAGAAAACTCTATTGGAAGCTGGAAAGACTTGGAGGACACCTTTAGAGACAACTTCGAAGGTACCTATGTTCGGCCCCCGGATGCTGATGACCTTAGTCACATAATCCAGCAGCCCGGTGAATCAGCACGGAAGCTCTGGACCAGGTTCTTGATTAAGAAGAACCAGATTGTGGATTGTCCGGACGCCGAAGCCCTCGCGGCCTTGAAACATAGCGTTCGAGACGAGTGGCTCGCCCGACACCTCGGCCAAGAGAAACCGAAGTCCATGGCAGCCCTTACCGCAGTTATGACCCACTTTTGCGCGGGAGAAGATAGCTGGCTCACTCGTAGAAGCAATAGCACCGGCGACCCAGGCACCTCTGAAGTCAGAGACGGCAATGGCAAACCACGATGCGACAAGAACAAGCATCAAAACAATACAGAAGACACGGTGGTGAACACCGGATTCAGTGGCTCAAAATCTGGTCAGCAGAAGAAGCCATTCAAAGGAAACAAAGATGGTCCATCTAGTTTGGACAAAATAATTGATCGGACTTGCCAGATTCATGGCACCCCCAATAAACCTGCCAATCACAGCAATAGAAACTATTGGGTGTTTAAACAGGCTGGCAAGCTCGATGCCGAACACAAGGGGAAAAGGCCACCCAGCGAGGACGACGATGAAGAGCCTCGCCCACCGAACACAGGGGGGCAGAAGCAATTTCCCCCCAAGGTCAAAACAGTGAACATGATCTATGTCATGCACATCCCCAAACGGGAGCGCAAGCGTGCATTAGGGACGTCTACGCCGTAGAGCCGGTCGCCCCAAAATTCAACCCATGGTCGGCTTGCCTGATCACCTTCGATTGAAAGGACCACCCGACTAGTATCCGTCATGGAAGATCGGCAACTTTGGTCATCGACCCAATCATCGATGGATTCCGTCTCATGCGAGTCCTCATGGATGGCGGCAGCATCTTTAACCTGCTCTATCAGGACACGTCTGCAAAATGGGCATCGATCCGTCCAGAATCAAGGCCACAAAAACTACCTTTAAAGGAGTAATAGCTGGCGTAGAGGCCCGCTGCTTGGGCTCAATAATGTTGGAAATTGTCTTCGGCTCTCCCAATAACTTCCAAAGTGAAGATTTGATATTTGATATCGTACCCTTCCGAAGTGGCTATCACGCACTGCTCGGACGAACCGCTTTTGCTCGATTCAATTCGGTGCCGCACTATGCTTACTGAAAGCTTAAGATGCCCGGTCCATGCGGTGTTATAACAGTCAATGGAAACATGGAACGCTCCCTCCGCACAGAGGAGCACACCACAACTCTTGCATCCGAAGTACAGAGCAGCCCCCTCAAGCCGCACACCTCATCGGCCATTAAGCCACCGGACTTTGCTAAAAGAGTTCGGTCAGTCCCGCAAGCCAGCAGCTCGATACATCCAGAGCTAGACTTGTAGTTTGGCCTCCGCCGGTCGCCACACATACCCATAGAATTTGTACCATGCATACATCATTATGCACTTAAAATACCATGGTCATCGGCAAAGGGACAATACGGGAAGGTCTATAGTATGGGTCGACCCTTTATGATCTTCCACCTTTTTTCGCTTACCTTTTTACCACAGGTGCATTCAAGCCCATGTATCCTATGGACTTACAAGGACTCACTCCGATCCTGGTTCCGTATGGCAAAGAGAAGATTGTTTCCTTCAAGGAACCCCTCTCTACTGGACGAAAGCGACGCAGACGTGCGGCAGGACATCCAAAGGACTCTTTGGACCAAACTTTATTTAAAAAGGACCTCTACTGAGCCTTTCTCCTTGTTATTAGAACCCCGGCATGTATAATGATTTTGGTGCTTATGGTACCCTCTGCAAGATCACGTCTTGACGTATCAATCAGATTCTAGTAGTGACAATTTTTTTGGTATCAACCTTATTTATAAAGATGTAGTCTATCTCTCCAGTTGTCACACATACCTCGACACCCATTGCTAGGGGCTCTACATGGCCAGTTATAAGCTGTTAAATGAAAGCCCGAACAACTTTACACTTTGGTGTCCCGAGCTTGGAGGTATATGCATCGGCTCTGAATCATGTCTTTGGTCAATAGTTGGGTTGCCCGGCTCCTGTGTTTGTTACCTTATGTTCCGTTTGTTCGGCTAGGATAGTAAAGGGAGAACTACTGCGATTGTGTTTCTGGTTCATCCGGTTAAGCACCTCAGTAGAGAAAATCGAAAACTGACTGTCATGATGCGGCGTGAGCTCGTCAGCCGTTCGGTGACTTACTAAATCTTTAACGATTTTTCTGTTTCAAATGAAGGACTGTTTTTTCAGTCATACACGTAACGCATACGCATTCGGATAGTCACATACGTACTAGGGGCTATTTTTTAGCCCCGTCATCAAACTCCTATGGCTAAGTGAGAGTGGTAAAGCCATATAGTCCGATTTCCTGGTTCGACGCATTGACACCTCCATCACGGACCAAGACGTTGGGTCAAGAGTGTTAATGTGCCATTCCGAACACCCCCGTAGCATCTACGTGGTGGTCGAAGCCGACGACTGAAAAACTCTCAAGCATTCAAAAAACAAACGCCCACACAGGAGGAAAGAAATTTTAGATAATGGTGCAAATATATTATAAAGCCTTAATATCTATAATACACACGATCGGGTCGTTCGGATACATTCATTCGAATATGACGTCCTTTGAGCATTGACCCTTTATCAAACGAGCACCCTCTAGGACGTCGTTTAAATAACGTTCCGGTGTGCGGTGGTCTTTGCCTTCGGGAGGACCCTCCACCGCGACAACAACGGCCTTCATCTTGGCCCAGTGCACCTTGACACGGGTGAAAGCCCTGTGTGCACCTTCTATGCACACCGACCATTTGATGGCCTCAATGCAGGGCACGACATCGACGAGTCGCTGCACCAGGCATAAATAAGAGCTCAGAACGGATTCAGCCGACCACAACTAGAGTATAATCTCCTTCATGGCCACTCCGAACATCTTGTGCAGCTCGGCCCACTGCACCATCTGGTCGTTCAGCAGCGTCAAACGCTCTTGCGTCGCATATTGCAACCAGAACAGCTTCTCTATCGCATGCCCATCCTAGGCCCAGTAGAATTGAGCCACGTCAGTGGCGCTCTTCGGTAGATCCGCAAAGGAGTCTAGAGAACTCCATAGCCGATTAAGTAGGGCATACCTCTGATCGCCAAACTTAGACTGAAAAAGAAAGGGCTTACCAGCCACAATCTGTCCGGTCTGTTGGAGCTCCTCGCAGGCCGCGCAGGATTTGGACCTTGCCTCTTGGGCATCTTGAAGGGCTTTGGAGAGTTCGGCTACCTTCGCTTTATTCCCCTCTTCGAGGAGCTCGCACTTGCGAGTTGCATCCTTGAGCTCTTACTCAATTTTAGATACGCGCTCCTCAAACTGGCGTCGGGAGGTCTGTTCATCCTTAAAATCAGCAGCCGCTTTCTCAATGGCCGCATTTCTCACCCTAGCCTGCTCCTTCGCACGGGCAAGGTCACCCCTGAGGGTCTCAACCTCAGCAGCGCCATTTGTAATTATGCATGAAGCAGGGCATGAGCTTCACTTAAGCATTCACAAACTAATTCAATGGACTATGGAGCACTAGAAGCATACTTTGCGCTTCATCGAGTCGCTTGTTAATTCGGATATTGTCCTCATTGACCAGCTGAAGTTTCTGCTTCAGTTTGGAAACTTCGGCAGCCTGAGCGGCTGCCGCTAACAGAGAAGCCTGATGATTATCAAAAAGGCTAAATATGTTATTTACTGTTGGTACCTATAGACCCTCTGTTCGCCCTCCTTCGTTGGCCAAACAGAGTCTCAGGGGCTACTATCTATATATAGATGGATTTTTATGGAAAACGGCTAAAAGACATTACATTGCATACCTCGAGGCCCGTTAGTAGGCTTGTGAAGGCTTCATCCAGTCCACCCTTAGCGGACCGAACTTTTTCAACCACCGTACCCATTAAGGTACGGTGCTCCTCCAAGACGGATGCACCTTGTAGTGCATCCATCAGCTTGTTTGACGCCTCTATATTGGTAGAGGTTGCTGTCCCCCCTCCTGCAGAGGGGGCTGCCAATCTGATTCTAGGACTGTATGGGTCTCCGGAACGGTATCCGGCTGAGGGTCCAATGACCCAGGACCCCCATGGCCGTTCTCCATAGGGGTTGCGCCTCCCATGTCCTCGGCAACCTCAAGTGCCGCATTGGTCATCCCCCGCACTTCTCCGGAGCCCGGGGAAACCCTTTGGGACGACACCTCGGGATTGTCTGCCCTAGGAGGCAAGGAAGCCCGTGGAGGCGTCTCACTCTCCATCTTGTCCGGCGAAAGATCTCCCGATGATGATGATCCTTGAGGAATGTCACGGGCCAGACTGTGATATGAAATTTGATATTATTTTCATAATCTGTAAAGAGGATTAGATGTGAACAAGGAATCTGAAGGTACTCATGATTCGGCAAGGGGCTTGGCGCGGGAGCGGTGCTTAGGAGCGGCCTCGGTGCCTGAATCCAAGTCATAAGAGAGGGATACCCTTCCCCTCTTGGATGCCCCCTCCTCCGTATCTACGAAGGTCGCTCTCTTCTTCCCCTTGGGAGGAGGGTTCTCTTCTTCCTCCTCCTCCGCCGCCTCCACCTCCTCCCTATCCTCGTCTTCGTCTTCCTCGCCAGAGGAAGGAGCTTCGGTTCCTCCGGACAAGGCGCCCGGAGTCTCTTTGGGATGGAGGCCGCCTTGGGCTGCCTTGGTCTTCTTCTTCTTGTCCTTTTTCGCAGGCGCCTGATAGGGCGGGACCAGCATCTTCATTAACAGAGGATCGGCTGGGTTTTCGGGGAGCGGGTCCAGACACTTGATCCGCTCGGCCTTCTTTAGCCAGTCCTATTCAGGAGTTGGAATTTTCAGGACCCCTCCCTAAGTTTGACAAGTTAAATAGTGTTCGGCAATATAATACTTACTGGGGATGCCGGATTGTTGTAGTCGAGGCCGGTGTCGTCGAACGTCCGTGGCCACGTCTTCTGCTTCTTAAAAAGCAGCTTCCAGATCTTTTTGTGCGTCATGCCATAGAAGTGCTGCAGAGTCTGTGTCCCCTCCGGATTGAACTCCCACATTTCAAGAGTCCGTCATTGGCAAGGGAACATTCGGCGGATGAGCATCACCTGAATCACATTAGCAAGAGTGATGTCCTTGTTTATCATGCTCTTGACACGCTTCTGTAGTGCCGACATGTCGTCCGGGGACCCCCGATCTAGGCCCTTGTTGGTCTAGGATGCGAGCCGCAGTGGAGGTCCGCATCTGAAGGCAGGAGCAGGAGCTCACTTGGTGCCGCGGGGTTCGGTGATATAGAACCACTCCTGCTGCCACACCTTGACGGTGTCTACAAATCTTCCTTTGGGCCAGGTAACTTTGTTGAGCTTGCTCACCATGGCGCCGCCGCACTCGGCGTGTTGGCCTTCAACCACCTTTGGCTTCACATTGAAAACCTTGAGCCATAAGCCAAAGTGTGGAGGGACACGAAGAAATGCTTTGCACACAATGATAAACATCGAGATGTGGAGGAAGGAATTCGGGGCTAGATCATGGAAATCCAGCCCGTAGTAGTACATGAGACCTCGGACGAAGGGGTGAAGGGCGAATATGAGTCCTCGGAGGAAGTGAGGGATAAAGACCACCCTTTCACTGGGCTCTGGGGTAGGGATGATCTGCCCTGGAGTTGGGAGCCTGTGTTTGATCTCTGCCGTTAGGTACCTCGCCTCCGGCAGGTCCTGGATGTTCTTCTCCGTTACGGAGGAGTCCATCCAGTTGCCCTGAAAGCTAGATCCAGCCATGGATGGAGAGGTTAGGGTGGAAGGAAAGTTTGGAACTTGGGTGCTGGAGCTCGGGGGATTGAAAAGCAGGGGAAGAAAAGTCGTGGGATGAACAGAGGGGTCTTTGTCCTCTTATAGAGGTAGTGAATATCAAGCGCCCCCTCATAAGCCTTAAATCTCACCTATTCCCAGGGGAACGTGTGAACGGCATGGTTGGATTACCTAAATCCCCTATTGATGAGAATCCCGTGATAAGGGGACATGATCTCTGCTTTGACAAGACGTGTCACTGACCGTACCTCGAAATATGAAACGAGGCTGTAAAATAGTTCAGAATAATAATAAGGCCGAAATATAACATCTCGCCGAAAAAGTGGCCCATGGAAGTGACCTATTTTAAGTATTGTTGCTTCTTCCAGCTTAGGGTTGTACATGTTAAGCAAAGCTGAACACAGCTCTTGTGTGCGGAAACTATGTTGGAGTATTCGGAAGAGGGAACCCGCCTTGCAATGCCGAAGACAATCTACGTGCCCGGATACATCGTCATTGAAGCCTGGTTCAGGGGCTACTGAGGGAGTCCTGGACAAAGGGGTCCTCGGTGTCCGGGCCATGTGATATGGGCCGGACTGATGGGCCATGAAGATACAAGATAGAAGACTTTTTCCTGTGTCCGGATGGGACTCTCCTTTGCGTGGATGGAAAGCTTGGCGTACAGATCATATGCTTTCCTTTCTTTGTAACTGACTTTGTGCAACCCTAGATCCCTCCGGTGTCTATATAAACCGGAGTGTTTAGTCCATTGGGTCGATCACAATCATACAGGCTAGACATCTAGGGTTTAGCCATTACGATCTCGAGGTAGATCAACTCTCGTAACCCCTATATTCATCAAAGTCAATCAAGAAGGAATTAGGGTATTACCTCTATTAAGAGGGCCCGAACCTGGGTAAACATCGTGTTCCCTGCCTCCTTGTTATCTTCGATCCTTAGACGCACAGTTCGGGACCCCCTACCCGAGATCTGCCGGTTTTGACACCGACAGAGACCTTGATTATCCCTGTAGTCGACATAGCTAAAACTCCAGGTGGTTAAACCGAATCACACAGAACAAGGGAGTACCTTGCTCTGATACCTATTGAAAGTGCTAGTTATTGACTAGAGGGGGGGTGAATAGGCGATTTTTATGAAAGTCTTCAAAACACGATGGCTTTGAAGACAACAGGTAAACTAAGCCTATATAGTAATCAACGGAATGAAAGCTACACTAGGCAAACATAAGTCTAACATACAACATAATGAAAGCACGAAGACTAATTGCAACTAGGTAGATAGGATCAGAAATATAGATAGTATGAAGCTAAATAGATAATAGTCTTCACAGTGTGATGTCAAACAGATTAGACAAGTAAGCAATGACTTCACGAAGACAACTGTAAAGTAAGGAGAGTAGAGGATAGAACCAGTAGCTTGATGAAGGCAAGGATTTGGTAGACCAATTCCAGTAGATGTGACAACTGTACGTCTAGTTAGGGAGGCTGAGATTTAACTAAGAATGAGATGCCTAACCGGCTGGAGGATTCACAGTCCTCAAGTGTAACAAGTCTTCAGATCACTCGGACAGAAAGACTTCAGTGATGCCTAACACTCTTTGGCTCTGGGTGTTTTGGGCTTTGTCCTTGCAAGGATTTCTCTCTCAAATGCTTCGGAGGTGGGTAGCTCTCAAATGAGAAAATCCGTGCACTAACTCTGAGCAGCCACCAATTTATGGTGTAGGGGTTGGGCTATTTATAGCCAGGAGGCAACCCGACCTGATATGTCCAAAATTACCTTGGGTCACTAAGGAACTGACACGTGTCCAACGGTCAGATTTCAAACCCACGCGGCAGCTTGGCTTGGGCTACAAGCAAAACTGACTCATCCAACTCTGGATAAGATTTGCTCTCATTGTCTTCGCTCGAAGACATAGGATTTGGTTGAGCATCGCTTCAGTCACTCTGACTTTGTTCACTTGGACCCCACTTAACAGTATGGTGGCTCCTATGACTCAATAAGAAGAAAATGAAACTACAAAACAACTATGTCCTTGCACTCCATAGTCTTCAAGTGAATAGCTTCACGTGTCATAATCTTCGTCGTGAATGTCTTCAGGAACCACCATTGTCTTAAATGTCTTCACACATTTTTAGGGGTCATCTCTGGTAGGTAAACCGAATCAATGAGGGACACTACCTGTGTTATCCTGCAATTCTCACAAACACGTTAGTCCCACAACCACGTTTGTCGTCAATACTCCAGAACCAACTAGGGGTGGCACTAGAAGCACTTAGACAAACATTACTATTTTAACATACTTTGTTATTCTTGATATTCCCAAGGATGACAGTATGTTGATCATCCTTGGTAGACCTTTTCTAAATATTGTAGGGGCTGCTATTGATTGCAACAAAGGCAATGTCACTTTTCATGTTAATGGTAATGAACATATGGTACACTTTCCAAAGAAACAACCTCAAGATCATAGTATAAATTCTATTGGAAAATTTTCAATGATTACTATTGGAGGTTTTGAATTTCCTCTTCCTACTGTCAAAAAGAAATATGATATTCTTATTGTTGGGGACATGCATATCCCCATTGAGGTAACCTAGTGTTATTAAAAAATTCTCTGGTTTCATGTTATTCAGAAGAAGTTTGTTAACAAGACTTGATCAACCTTGTTAGTGGATTCCATTTGATGTGCATGAGATGGATGAAGTTAGAAAGCACAACCTTCTGTACCCTCCTTTTACTTTTTGTTATTTAGTATAAATAAAGCAAAAATAGTATTCTCTATCTGTTTTCTGTATTATCCATGGAATAAAAAATACCCTGAAAATAAAAGTTCTCCAAATGCCCTGAAAATTGAATATGATTTTTTGTAGAATATTTGAGAATTTCTGGCACTTAGAACACACCAGGGGGCCCACCATTTGGTCACAAGGGTGGAGGGCACACCCTACCCCCTAGGCGCGCCCCCTGCCTTGTGGGCCCCACGTGGACCCTCTCCACTTATTCCAACCCCCACAAACTTCATCTTCCTCCAGAAAAAATCATCCCATAGCTCAAACCCATGTTCTAGCTCGTTTTGCTGCCATTTTCGATCTCCTTGCTCAAAGCTCCATTCACAAAACTTCTTTGGGGGATTGTTCTTCGGTATGTGACTCCTCCAATGGTCAAATTAGTTTTTGTTCTAGTGCTTTATTTATTGCAAATTTTTGCTGCTAAGGTGACCCTGTTCTTGAGCTTGCATGTCAAATTTTTATGGTCCAAAGTAGTTTTAATGCATGATATAGCCTCTAGGCTCTTGTGGGAGTAGTTACTATCGATCTTGTTGAGTTTGGTTCACTTTTATTTTGAGTCACTAAAAATTTCATAAATTGTTCAGAGGAAGAAAAATGTTTAGGAAAATGTACCAAGGTGGTTATTCAAGGAAGCAAGAACCAAGGCTCATGATACGTGAGCCGGACTTTGAATCACCAAGGGAAGCTCAAGTGCGGCCTTATGAATGGCTGTCGGAAGAGTTTATGGTCCAAGCAGGCTTCAAGGATGAATTTGATGCGTATGTACGTAATGCTGATCTTGAGGACTTCGTATCAGATAAGTGTCGACGATATTATTACCTCACTAGTTCCTTTGTGAGGAGGTTTAAATTTTCATCAACGCACAACATTCACACTATTTTATTTGACCTCTATGATAAATCATATACTATGGACCTTGAAGATTTTAACACTGCTTGTAAAATCCCACAGCGGGGCAACTTTAGTGAACCTCGCAAATCTGAATATAAAGATTTTCTTGCTAGTATCACTGTGCGAGAAACTAGAGATATCGCACAAGCTACCATAGGGAGAATTCATTTCCCTTCCATACATTACTTTGCTGTCTTTATAGGTAGATGCATTAACAGTAAAGATGAGCTTTGTCACATGTGCGTCCCAGATCTTAGTGTCCTCAAGAGTGTGGTATTAGGTGATAAACAATATAACTTGGGGGCCATTGTTGCACGAAGGTTACATCTTAACGGTAAAAGTGGGGATCTATTTGGTGGAATTTATGCAACTTGTTTAGTTGATTATCTTGGTGTACCCATAAATGGAAATGATATTAAGTTGCCACCTGCTTTTCTAGATTATAATGCTATGGTTCGCTATCAGTTCCTTGAGAGGAACGAACAGTTCCTCCAGTACCGACTAATCTTTGACAGACGATGTACTGTCCATATCACTCTCCCTGCTCCTACTTCCTTTAACTTTCAGGCAAATAGGAGATATTTTATAACTAGGGAGGAGGTAAATGAATATGAGAGGAGGACAGAGGCGGCTCGCCTCCAGGCTGCAGCTCTCTAGGCAGTAGCTGTTGCATCTCAGTACAACCCCGACAACAACTTTGGATATCCGCCAGGCCAGTCATGGCCATAGACCAACTTAGGCCAAAAGCCAAAGCTTGAGGGAGTACGTATTTCTCACCGACATTACATTCATGTTCACACACTCATTCTAGTTGTTGGTGTTCATACTTTTTCATTGTACTTACCATGCTAGTTTATTTTCTTTTCTTGCTTTCTTCTTGTGTGTTCGAAAAACTTTGAGAGAAAAACCAAAAAATTAGTTGTAGCTTTTAGATAATTTACTTTCCATGATTGCAGTAGTAATATTAACAGAAAACCCAAAAGGATTTCTCGTTCTTCTTTTGCTTGTTGGGAGCTTTCCCATGTAAATAGTTTTTCTCGTTTTTTGAAGTTATTTTCTTTTCTTTGGGGGTCGAGAGGAGAAGACCACGATGAAAATGATGAGTGGCTCTCATATGCATTATTGTTGATCTAACCAAGAGCCCATATTACCTTGTCTTCTCCTTTGAATTAAATGTTTGCACATTCCAGCTTAGTCCAATGCACGAGCACTATTATTATTATCCACACCATTCGGTCATGCGAGTGAAAGGAAATAATTACAATATATGATGAAATGATTGAGATGAGAGTAGCTGGTATGAACTCGTCCTATCTTGTTTTTGAAATATGATTAGTTCGTCGTTCCTGATTCAGCTTATTATGAATGAAATATGTTTGCAATGACAATTAGAGATTATAGTTGCTCATGCCATGCTTAATTGGCTAGGAGTTTATAATGGTTTACTTTCCGTGCCAACATGCTATTAAAATGGTTGTGATGTGGTATGATAGGGTGGTATCCTCCTTTGAATGATTCGACTGGCTTGACTTGGCACATGTTCACGCATGTAGTTGAAACAAAATCAACATAGCCTCCACGATATTTATGTTCATGGTGATTTATATCCTACTCATGCTTGCACTCATTGTTGGTTAATTTTAATGCATGTTCATGCCTATTGTCGCTCTCTAGTTGGTCACTTCCCAGTCTGTTTCTAGCCTTCATTTGCAGGAATACTGCTTGTGCATCCACTTCCATAAACCCCAAAGTTATTCCATATGAGTCCACCTTACCTTCCTATATGCGGTATTTACCTGCCGTTCCATGCAAATTTGCATGTGCCAAACTCTAAACCTTCAAATGAAATTTTGTTTTGTATGCTCGAATAGCTCATGTATCAACTAGGGATGTCTATATCTTCCATGCTAGGTGGGTTATTCTCAAGATGAGTGGACTCTGCTCATCACTCACGAGAAAATGGCCGGTAACCGAATGCCCAGTCCCATGCTCAAATCAAATAAAAATAATTGCAAACAAAACTCCCCCAGGATTGTTGTTAGTTGGATGGTACCCGTTGTTTCGGACCAGTCGTGGAATGTGCTCGTTGGTGGTGGGGAGTATAAATTTACCATTCTATTTGTGAACCGCCTATAATGTATGTAGCATGGAAGATATCGAGATCTCTTGGTTGTTATGTTGACAATGAAAGTATGCCGCTCAAAATATTATTCACCTCTGTTTCAAAACTTGAGCTCTGGCACCTCTGCAAATCCCTGCTTCCCTCTGCGAAGGGCCTATCTATTTACTTTTATGTTGAGTCATCATCCTCTAATTAAAAGCACCAGTTGGAAAGCATCGCTTTCATTTGCATGCATTGCTATTAGTTTACATTGAGTATGACTATGAATGGATCTCTTTTGCCATGAATTACAATGTCTAGTCAGTCCTTGATCTTCAGGGGTGCTCTGCATTTATGTTTTGCGGTCTCAGAAAGGGCTAGCGAGATACCATCTTGTTATATCATATTATGATTGTTTTGAGAAAATGTTGTCATCCGAGATTTATTATTATTTCTCGCTAGTTGATTATGCCATTGATATGAGTAAACATGAGACCTAAGTGTTATTTTGATTATGGTTAGTTCATGATGTTTGCTAAAAACTTGAATGCTTGCTTTACATATTTGCAACAACAAGATCAAATAAAGTTTGTAAAAGTTTTTCTTTATCAGTTTCAGTTTGTCAACTGAATTGCTTGAGGACAAGCAAAGGTTTAAGCTTGGGGGAGTTGATACATCTCCAACGTATCTACTTTTCCAAACACATTTGCCCTTGTTTTGGACTCTAACTTCCATGATTTGAATGGAACTAACCCGGACTGACGATGTTTTCAGCAGAATTGCCATGGTGTTATTTTTGCGCAGAAATAAAAGTTCTCGAAATGACTTGAAACTCCACGGAGTCACGTTTTGGAATTAATAAAAAATATTGGCAAAAGAATCAATAGAGGGGGACCCACACCCTGTCCACGAGAGTGTAGGGCGCGCCCCATGGACGCGCCCCCTGTCTCGTGGGTCCCCTAGATCTCCACCAACCTCAACTCCAACTCCATATATTCACGTCTGAGAGAAGGATTCATCGCGTTTTACGATACCGAGCTGCTGCCAAGCCCTAATCTTCCCGGGGAGGGCTTGTCTGGAGTCTGTTCAGGGCTACAGAGAGGGGAATCCGTCGCCATCGTCATCATTCCCCATCCTCCATCACCAATTTCATGATGCTCACTGTCGTGCGTGACTAATCCCATCGTAGGCTTGCTGGACAGTGATGGGTTGGATGAGAATTACCATGTAATCGAGTTAGTTTTGTTAGGGTTTGATCCCTAGTATCCATTATGTTCTAAGAGTGATGTTGCTATGACTTTGCCATGATTAATGCTTGACACTAGTGCCCGAGTGCCATGATTGCAAATCTGAACGTATTATGTTTTCAGGAATATATGAGTGTTCTTGATCCTATCTTGCAAGTTATAGTCACCTACTACGTGTTAAGATCCGGCAAACCCCGGAGTGACAATAGTCGGGACACTTCCCAGTGATGACCGTAGTTTGAGGAGTTCATGTATTCATTAAGTGCTAATGCTTTGGTCTGGTACTCTATTAAAAGGAGGCCTTAATATCCCTTAGTTTCCAGTAGGACCCCGCTGCCACAGGAGGGTAGGATAAAAGATTTCATGAAAGTTCTTTTCCATAAGCAAGTATGAATATATTCAGAATACATGCCTACATTACATTGATGAACTGGAGCCAGTTCTATGTCACCCTATGTTATAACTACTAGATGATGAATTTCATCCAACATAATTATCCATCATTCATCCATTGCCTACGAGCTTGTTTCATATTGATCTTCGCTTAGTTACTTCTCCGTTTCTACTATTATGATTGCTACAAAACTCCTACTGTTACTTTTGCCACCGCTACCGTTACTTCCATACTACTTTGCTACTAAATACTTTGCTACAGATATTAAGTCTTTAAGGTGTGCTTGAATTAACAACTCAGCTGCTAATACTTGAGAATATTCTTTGGCTCCCCTTGTGTCGAATCAATAAATTTGGGTTGAATACTCTACCCTCAAAAACCGTTGCGATCCCCTATACTTGTGGGTTATTAGCTGCATCTTGCAGTAGTGCATGGTTACAATGGGGTATTATATTGATTCACTTCAGATATGTTTTGGCACCCAACTCGCGGATTCTAGAGGTGACATTGGGGTAATCTATGCATATGGGTTGATGCATGTTCTTGTCTTTTGTTTCTTCGGTAGAAATCTTGGGGCACTCTTTGAGTTTCTTTGTGTTGGATTGAGTATTATGAATCTGAATTGGCTTTGGTGTTATTTTAGTACGAACTCTTGATAGATCGATCGGAAAGAATAACTTGGTGTTATTTTAGTACGAACTCTTGACAGACCGATCGGAAAGAATAACTTGGTGTTATTTTAGTACGAACTCTTGGATAGATCGATCGGGAAGAATAGCTCAATTTCTTCTTATGTTCTCTGCTAGATAAGAACTTTGGAGTGATTGTTCATCGCACATTGATGGATTTTTATGTGATCCAATTATGTTAGCATTGTTGAGAGATTGCACTAGCGAAAGTACGGAACCTAGGCCTCATTTTCGAGCATTGCAATAAAGTATGTGCTCACTTTTACCGTTTGCTACCTTGCTGTTTTTATTTAGTTAGATTATAAAAATACATTTCTACCATCCATATTACACTTTTATCACCATCTCTTCGCCGAACTAGTGCACCTATACAAATTACCATTGTATTTGGTGTGTTGGGGACACAAGAAACTTACCTATTCTGCCGCAGCCATTGACGCTGAACAACAAACCATTAATTCTAGTGAAATAAATGTAGGGCAAAACCTCATTACCTTTAGCACCCTTGCTCTGATAAAAAAGAACCTACAATCTCCGATAATGTCCCTCAATAGGAGTTCAAAGTAATTTCCGAGAGATGCAGATCAAGGCATTCGATGCGATTGTTGTATTGTATCACATTATCCACTACCGGGCCTAATCCTATCCGCAAAAGACAAGAACATATTAGTGCCTACGTGCAGTTTTGAACACAACTACATGCTTATTTGGTTTGTAGGATTTCTAAAATACACTAATAGAATGACGTGCCATCTTCGATCCTGCATGATTGTCGGTGTCAAAACCGGCAGACCTCGGGGTAGGGGGTCCCGAGCTGTGGATCTCGGATCGAGGGTAACATAAACAGAGGAGACAATGCTTACCCAGGTTTGGGCCGTCTTGATGGAGGTTAAACCCTATGTCCTGCTCTTGTTTATATTGACGAAGATGTATCAAGTACATAGTTGATCTACCTCAAGATTTTAATGTGTGGTCTAACTCTAGGGATAGGTGGATGATTTTGCGTTGATGTCCCCTCTACAGGCTAAACCCTATAGCTTATATACACGCCAGGGAGGGTATCTAGGGTTGCAAGGTCGGTAACTAGGAGCTAGGCGACGACAGAGATCTTGGAGTATAAGTCAAGTCTTCGGGGGAGGCAGTCCTGATCACGCCTCCTACATACGACCTCCAGAATCCATCTTGACCATGCATGTGGGCCCGTCGGCCAAACCCGAGGACCATGGGCCGACTAGGTTGACACCCCCTTATCCAGGACATCATCAGTAGCCCCTGAACGGGTCTTTGATGTCGAGGACAACTTTTACTAGATTTCAGATCCGGGGTCTTTGGCTCAATAGGTGAGTTCCCCTCTAAGGAGTCTTCAAATACCAATGGTCCTGCCAGGTGGAACCAGACTCGCGGCACGTGGCTCTAGTCCTTGACCTTGGTTACTGCACCTTTATGGGGAAGCGAGTCACTTTATGGCAAAATGTCGAACCATCAGTCTCTTCCCCTTTATATTCATGGGCTAGTCGCGTTGATTTACTGCATTGACACAATCCTTCTTCTCCAAGCCAACAAAGGCGCCCCTGCTCTCGAGTCCATCCTCTAGAGCTTCTCATGGCGAGCGATACATGCTCTTCAAGGCGCCCTCATGGCCCTATTAGAGGCAATTAGGGCAGCAGCGCAGTCTCGCGCTTTCATCTGGAGCGATTAGCCAAGCAAGGTTATCTGCCAGATTCAGATCTGACTATGACCTGCGCAGGATTGACATCCCTGAATAGTCAAGTACACGTAGAGAATCACCCGTCCCCTTGATAGGGCGAGAGGGTATGTTTCGTCTCCTTTTTACTGCGTGGATTCGGATTTCCTATTTACCCCTTCCTCCGAGGTCTGCTAGAGTTTTACGGGCTGCAGCTTCATCACCTCACCCCAATGCTATTCTTCATATCGTGGGGTACATTGCCCTTTGCGAGATGCACCCCGGATACAAGGCACACTTTGAGCTATGGCGAAGGTATTTTCGCATAATGCCATGTTCTCCAACCGAGAACTTATATAAGGTCGGGGTAGCCAAAGTTCGTCGCATCGAAGGAAAAAATACTCGCTCGGCTCACCTTGGGAGGATACCGACATCTGGCTGACCGAATGGTTATATATAGATGACGTCCCCCCAGGGAGCTAGTTCGTCCAGGACTCCCCTTATTTTCTATTGAGCCCTTGAAGAGGCGATACAGCTACAGGCCAAAGAACCCGGCCTCAGAGGAAAGTGCCAAGGTGACCGGACTGGCGGCTCAAGTGACATAGCTGACATACACGAGTCTAATCATTATTGATGTAATGGCCACGATGATAGACCAGAGAGTCGAACCATTTCAGCAGCGCCCCCACTTGTTGTGTGAGTATAATGGGGCCGACGATTCTTCATGAACCATTCCGGAGAGTTTCTATGACCCAACAACTTTTGGGACAGCGCTGGCTAGGATCTACCAAGGGACGGTAGAAGACTTCGCCCGACGACAGTTCCGTGATGGGATGTCTTATTACAATCCCGCTGAAATAGTAAGTTCATTCTTGATCTCCCCGCTTTCCTCAGGTTTATCTTAGCGTCTAACCCATCATGTACCGACTCTTCGAATAGAGATGGAGGTGTTGGCTTGAGGGCATGAGCAGTCCGACACCTGAGCCAGAGGAGCACTGTCGAGCAGAGGACCCCCTTTTCAATGAGAATAAAGATTGAACTCTTATTTATGAAGGGAAAAAGTTTTTCCTGGAGAGCCTTGACGGCTCAAGAGTTGCCATCACCCCTGACACGCCGGGTACAAGGCATACTCCATCGGTAACTCCCCCTTCCTCTAATTAAGAGAGCCCCTCGTCCTACAGCCCCTAGTCGTCTGACTTCTCCTCCAATGGGGCGGCACTCCAAAAGCCCACAAAGAGAAGTGGCTCCACAAGAAAGGCCCCCACAAGAGGTGCAAGAATCCCAAGCCAAGGTCATAGGGGTGGGTGAAAGTGCCCCTTTGGTCACCAGGTAATTTTTGATTACTGCCAATGCAACGATATTTCAGACATTTAACTTACTCGATCATCTTGCAGACAACCCTCAGCAACAAGTGCGAGAGTCGAGGGAGATGCGGCCTCATGTAGGGAGGCGGAAGTTCATGCCCCTGCGAGGATCGCGTCCGAAGCCCCTCAACCTATGGACTCAGGCACTAGCTCAGCTACCCCCTCCGAGATCCAATGTGCCACGAATTACCACCGACGGAAAGCTTCTCTAAGGAATCCGGCCTTCAAGGGTCAGGAGTTCAACGCTCTAAGCGCGGTACATGCTTATCTCAGGGCATCCCGAGGTGCCTTCGATCAATTGCTGGATTTCTTGTCGCGGAGCTTGTGGGTAAGAATTTACCCGAATTCTTAGGACTTCAGAATTTTGCATATTTGTTTGAGGACAAATAGGACTACCCATGACGATAGTAGTCCCTAAGGCTTCGTATGGGACCCCAAGACCGTGCCAAGGCTTGAATAACAATCAGTGATTGATGCCTTTTAACACGAGGCTCGATGGAAGAATGACTAGCTGACCAAGGAGCTGGCCTAGACAAAGGGGAAGCTGGATGCCACTCTGACCGAGGTGGAGCAGGTGAAGAAATTCACCAGGGAGGCGCACGGTAAGTGCTTATACTGAC
This sequence comes from Triticum aestivum, assembly GCF_018294505.1. NCBI lineage: Eukaryota > Viridiplantae > Streptophyta > Magnoliopsida > Poales > Poaceae > Triticum > Triticum aestivum. The sequence goes on from NC_057807.1 coordinate 373,907,968, forward strand.
TTTTATTTATGCTATGAAGTGAATGAGATAGCCCTAATGCCAAAATCCCTTATAGCAGCAAAAGCCCTAGGTCATCTTGAAAGGGACCTGAAGTAGGCCCGCGAAGATCTGTTGTATGTAGAGTCGCAGCATCAAGCCATTATGTAGCAAGCCAAAGGGTGGACGATGTTAATGCGCCCAGGGCTGAAAACGCCCACAAGCCCAGGAGATTGAGATCTTAAAAGCTCGACTGGCCGCTGCATAATTAAAGAATCAATGAACAGATGAAATGATTTTTGGTAATTCTATTTTTTTGAAGAATGTGTCCGCCATGTAGTTTGGCCGAGGTGATAAGTAGGTTGATCTTGTTTCTATGGTAGCTTCCTTTTCCGGCTTGCCCCTTGATGTCCAAGGTCCAATGCCCGAGTAGATGGCGAATCATCTATCCGTGGTGCATGAAAGTGAGCAGAAATAGATGAAGGATGTCTACCAGGCTTTATGGCGCGAGGTGGAGCAGGTCCCCGAAGAGATGGTCATTTTGGCCGAAAAGCTAAAAGAGCTCGATGCCGGATCTAGGCATGGAAAGTATTTGCCTACTGCAAAGGCACACAGGAAGCCTGGGAAATGGTAAAGACCCATTATACCGGTCTGGAGACAAAGGATTTAGCAGAGGTAGGACCCATGGGGCCTGACGGGGAGGAAATCCCCACTAGCCATGTGTACGAAATTGTAACGTTTGCGGCATGATTCTCACAGAAGGATTATGCACTGGACACCTTAATAGATGGGCTAGACTATGTGTAACCGTTTTGTATGACTTTATGTATCGAATAATTTATGTCAATTCTCAGACCGTACATCCAAACTTTGTCAGCCACCCTTAGGCTTCTACCTCCTTGGCCAGCCGAGGAGTGTCTCGTACTACTGGCCGAAATCATCAGACCAGATGCTTCGGGTGACAAAGCAATCGGCTATCCGGCTTGAAAGACAAGAGGGTGACAGGAAGTTATGTTATATTACTATTTAACATAAGAAACATCTTCCAAGGAAAATAGTTCTTGCAATAGTTCCTTTCCTCGGGTGGCTGTGTTGAACACATCAGTCCAAAGATGGGTGACCTTGGAGTTAAGGCCCCTGGTCGAGGTTTGGAAAGACCCCTTCCACATTATCCCTATGTCATAGCCGACTGGCTTATATTGTAAGAATGCTAGCTTTAGGCTTTGTCTATCTGAGGTACTACACCGGCTGACCTGGGAGTAATGACCATAGCGGTGCTCCCTTTTCCCCCTAGCCTAAAGATCGGGAACATACAATCATAGGAGCCGGGCAACCTAGCTTGGCCAAATCTTAAATCAAATCGATGCATATCCACAACCAAAAAATGCACATCTGTGACATTTTGGCCCGAACGAATTTTTTCCCTGTCATGCTTATGACACTTCTATGACGATAATTGTGACAAAAACACGTATCATCATAGATGTGGTGGGCTCCTACTTCTATGAAAAAAATCATGACATAAAATGGGCTTTTCGTCCCAAGCAAGCCGGAGACGCACCTGCGTGACATTCTTTGGCCCATCCATGACGGAAAGAATTGTGCTAGAAGCGAGGGCAAGGAAAATTTCTGGGAGTTCCCGGTTACGGTGGGTGGTCGGGGCCGAGGGATGCACTGTGGTTTGCGTGTTTCTCTCGTACATAGGCGTGTGTGTGTGTGTGCGAGGCGTTGGCTCTAACTGAACCCGAGGTAGGCGTTCCCTTACTGAACCCGAGCAATTGCACTAGCTGCATTACTGAACCCAAGCGATCGATCCCTTGGCTGTTAACTGAACCCAAGCGATTCCTTCGCTAAGTGAAGCCGATCAAACTTGCCTGTTGATGAACAGTGACTGTTGTTGGGGGTTGGATGAACAGTTCCTGGTAGGGGTTGGATGAACAGGACCCCGTGGTAGTAGGCCATCATCGCTAGATGAATAGGACCCCAATCGAGGAGGCTGCCACACCCAAGCCGGTTGGGGGTGGATGAATAGGACCACATGGAGGGTTGGTTGAATAGTAGCCGCTGGAGGCTGGATGAAAAGTAGACCGTGGATGAACAATAGCTGGTGGAGGCAGGAGGAAGACACGGTGGATGAACAGTGGCAGGTGGAGGCTGGAGGAAGTCGATGGTAGATGAACAGTAGCCCATGGAGGCTGGAGGAAGGCAGTAGACGGTGGATGAACAGTAGCCCGTGGAGTCCCGTTTTGTAGTATACCACACCCCTCCCGATGAACAGGACCATGTTTCGACCATAGGAGCTCCAACACAAGTTTGTTTCCTCCGTTTTGCGGTACGCCAGACCGCTCCCGATGAACAGGATCCTGTTTTGACCGTAGCCGGTCGAACAGAAGGCCGTTTCCTCCGTACTACGGTACGCCAGACCCAGTTTTGGCTGTTCCGTCCAAGCCGGTTGGCTCCCGATGAACACAGCGCATGACATTGCCTCCCGATGAACGTGATGCAATTTCTTCATTCCGACCTAGTCATTGGCTTCCGATGAACAGGATGTTGTTGCTGCCATCAGTTGCCTCTCCATGTACATGAGCCCTGGCCGTACGTATGCGTGAGTATGCGTCCAAGACCCTGCCCGTATGTATGTATGTGGTCGTATTTTTTGGCATGTGGTTGTACATACATGCACATGGTTTAGAAGGGACTGCCTGAAGTGCTACGTCGGGGGCTCTACTACTACACGTGCTGTTGCTTGCTCGGCCACGGTTCATCATTGCAGAGAGACCGATCGACCAGTATGTATGTACACGTTCACGACCAGACAAACAACGCTACGTACGCTTCGACCGGGTGGGTCCTAGTTGTTAGGGAGGATAAGGAGGCACTTCCTTGCGTGCGAAGATATAGCTGGTGGGTCCTTGCTGTCAGGGGGAAGAATCATTTTTTTGCTCGTAATATGGACACACTTCCTTGCGTGCGAAGATGTAGCTAGTGGGTCCCAGCTGTCAGGGGGAAACCTTTTTTTTTGCAAAATACAACTAAGCCAAAATACAGAGGCCCTTCTGGTAGGTCCCCACTGTTAGGTGGAGGAATCATTATTTTGCGCGTAATAAGGAGGCACTTCCTTGCTGCGGTTGTGGACCTAGCTGTCAGCCTCTCCACGTATAGTCCTCTTCCGATGTAAGTTGTTCCTTGGCCATGTTGACCACGCCGCTCCGAGAGCACCAAGGTGGTGGACGACGGTGAGGCCTAGGAAGGGAATGGCCTAGAGCCGGGGAAGACTCGACAGTTGTTTCCCATGCAGAGGGGAGTACGAGTGTTTATTGGTTCATCTGCCATCGCCAGAGAATACCAGCAGGTGTGGGTGAGTAGAGGGATGGCCAGGTCAGCGATGGGAGTAGGGTGGGGTGGTGAGGCCTGCTCGGCAGCACAACCAGCCACGAGAGGCAGGAGCAGGTGGCATGGCCTGCGCTCGTTTGGGTGGCTGGAGTAAGAAGACCAGAGGTTGAGGAAGCACAATGGCCGTTGGATGGAAATCGTACGGTTACTACAACTAGAATCGTTTATATTGACTAAGTTTACAAATCCCTTCATCCGCGTCAACTTAGTAGGCCCTCAAGTCAACCTCCAAATGGGGTGGGTCCCAGCTAGCAGGGGGCGTATAAAAAAATGTTTGTGCGCAATAAGGAGACACTTCCTTGCATGCGAAGATATAGCTGGTGGGTCCGAGCTATCAGCGGGATGTATTTTATTCATGAAATACAGAGGCCGTTCCGGTGGGTCCCCGCTGTCAGCTGGAGGAATCATTATTTTGCGTGTAACAAGGAGGCACCTCCTTGCGTGTGGCCATGGACCCAACTGTCAGCCTCTCCACGTACAGTCCTCTTTCGATGGATGTTGGTCGTTGACCACGTTGACCATGCCGCGCCAAGAGCACTAGGGCGATGGACGACAGTGAGGCCTAGGAAGGGAACGACACGGAGCCAGGGAAGAGTCGACAGTTGTTTCCCATGCGGAGGGGAGTGCAAGGGTTTACTTGTTTGTCTGCCATTGCCACATAATAACATAAGGTGTGGTGAGTAGAGGGATGGCCAGGACATCGATGGGAGTAGGGTAGGGCGGTCAGGCCTACGTGGCAGCACAGCCGACCACGGGAGGAGGGAGAAGGCAGTCTCGTCGGCGTTGGTTTGAGCGACTGGAGCAAGAAGAGCAGATATTGGAGAAGCATGACGGCCGTTGGATGGACATCCAACAGTCAGTTCTCTCGTGTGTTGACTAAGTTGACACGGCCTTGCGTGCACGTCAACCTTTTTTAGGAAAGCGTACGTGTCAACCTAGTAGGCTCACAGGTCAGCCTGAAATATGTGGAAAACAACATACAACCCATCTGCCATTATAGCTAATAAATGTACGTCCTATTGGCTAATTATTAAGGATTTTTTTGCAGCCCATATTCTTTTTGTTACCATTACAACCCATATTTTGGCCACGGTTAAAAATTCAACGAAATTTTCATATTTCGGTGCAATCCGAACTATTTTTAATCCTGAAGAATCACATTCAAACTAATTTAATAATAATACATTTATATGAATTGAAAATGCAACATAATTTTCCCCACAAAAAAATAATTAAATTCGAAATCTCAAAATCTTAAAAAACGATATTTGAAACTAATTGTCAGTTTGTTGTGTTTTTAAAATTTACATCCCATTTCTTACTACTTCATTTTCTGGGCAAGCGAATACATCGCTTTCGTCTTGAAAGATTTGCAGCTTAGCAGGGCTGAGAAAGCAAGTAGGCCTCGGTTGGGTGTTTCTTTAAAAAAAGTAGAACTGGGCTAGCCATTTTCAGAAAGAAAAAAACACAACTGGGCTCATCATGTGGTAAACATAAAATAAAACCCTGGCTAGGCGGGCCACAACCCCCGCACAGCCCCGTTGTTACCCTGATCCGTCTCTAAAACTAGTACTCCCTCTGTAAAATTTTATAAGAGTGTTTAGGTCACTAAGTAGTGATCTAAACTCTCTTATATTTGTTTAGAGAGGGAGTACTAAATAACAACTGCTTGTTCCTAAAAAAGTAAATAACAACTGTGTGACTTGCTGGGTCCCTGGTGTCAGCCGCTCGTTGTGTAATTCTCTCGTTTATTGACTACATTGACAATGGCATGGGACCCAGATGTCCAACCATTATGAGGAACCAATTTTTTGGGCTTGTAATTATGAGGCAGTTGCTTGCGTACTGCCATGACGCTGGTGGGTCCCTACTATCATCCTCTCCAGGTACAGTCATCTCCTCATTCCTCTCGGTTGTTGACCACGATGACAACACCAGATGGCGGTGCACCACACATGTCGTGCGAACTAAGGAAAAGGACGAGGCGAGGCCTCAGATGGGAACGAACATAAGCCGTGGAAGATGCGGTAGTCTAGTTGCAGGCGGAAGGGATGTACGAGGGTTGACTGGTTCGGGTGCGGGTGCGTTTTGGGGCTGACGTCGCCGGAGAATAACAGGACGTGTGGGGGATTAGAGGGATGGACTGGCCAACGTTTGAGGGTACGGTAGGGCAGCAGAGGCACAACCAGCCATGGGAGGCGGGAGCAGTCGGGACCGACGGGGTGGTTTGGTTTGGGCGGTTGGAGGAAGAAGACAAGAGATAGAAGATACGCGACAGATGTTGGATGACAATCCAAGGGCTAGTAGGCATAATCGTTTGTTGACTAGTAAGTCGACACCACCTTGGATAGACTTTTTTCTCGTGGGTCCCAAATGTCAGAATCCAAATCTGTCACGGCCATGCAACCTTTCTTATGAAAATTTACAGCCCATTTGGTGTGCTAGTTTGAAATTAGTTTGTGGGTACTGGTGGGGGCTAATAACTTGGGTTCTATAATGCATAGTGAGCTCAAGAAACCGGCGAGAGTGATGTTATTTCCCTTGGTTGGGATTTGTTACAATATTTCTCTCTTAATTAAACAAATGGCAAGCCATTTGCCTTGTTTCAAAGAAATACGAGAGTAATAGCTGAGTTGAAAAGGGAAACAACATCTAACTCCAGCTTACAAACTATACAAAAGCACGAGGCTTAATTGTTCATCAGGTTCAGACAAAACCCAGATTAAAAAGGGCAACAACATCTAACTCCAGCACTGTTTTCAGCAGTAACAATCAAATGGATCAGTCAGGTCCATAGAATGAACATCCTAGGTCATAAAATATACTAGATTATGACCACAAGATGTTGTAAATATAAGCCTAACACGTTTAGAAGCCCTTTTGTCCACCTGAAACTCCTTTTTTGCTCTTCGACATAACCATCCATCAAAATAATGCCGCTGATAAACTTAAGCCTGATGAACAATAGCAACCTCGCATTCAGCAGGAACAATGTGACAAATCTAGTGTTTGCATGGTTGGCTACATATCATTCCAGCGTTATTGTCTTCAAGCAAATGTCATGAGAACTGAGGAAATCCCGGTGCTTATGAATCCATCGATTGGTTATAAATTTCTTACCTCATCATGTTGCATAAATAGACATGAAGATTGAAAACAGTTAAGGTCTAAAAAAAGAGCATCAAAAGAGCAACAGTTGAACGGTTAATTCTAGGACGCTATATGCGGGCTTCCAATGTGCGTGAAATTATCACCTTTATATACAACTTCTCCAGACATGGAAAGCATTGCAGCAAGCCAATAATCTTGTTCAGATCAAAACTACTCATAGGGATATATAAGATCTTGACAGAATCCAGCACCATTCATAGGCTATCCATGGACAAACTCTTCATTGAGCATAGAACATAATATTAGTACAAAAAGTGTACTCCAAGATGATATAGAACTTATTTGTGGAAATTTAAAATGCAGCTTATGATTATAAGTGTAGATGATAATATACAGTACCTGAAGAACTGTGGAGCCAAACACCAACTTGAAATGAGCATAGAGATCATGTATTACACCCAAGGTCTCCAGTTTAGGCGCAGAGACGACAGTTATTTCCGACGGTGAATATCGGGAATCAAGGATCAACCTTTGAAGTGAAGGGGCATCTTCGATTATGAGCTGCCTTCCATCAAAAGAAATTCCAATTCTTACAAGGTTAGGCGACTTTATTTGGAGAAAACCTATTCTAATTGTGAAAACAACCACCAAGCACTCCAGGGTAGGGCAACTGGAGTGGATGATGCTATGCAATGAGGCCTCCAACATACAAACCCACACAGTGAATGTTTTTTGAGAAATGGGAGTCAAAGGTTTAGTACCAGATTGTCTGGTAGGTAGCACAACGCAAAGGTGGCGGTGTGGGGAGAGGAGGAAAACCGCGAGGTGGACATCGGTGCTGAGGGCACAAGTACATGGCGTTTCGTATGTGCTATGTGATTTCTGGAGGAATAGTATAACTCAAGAAGCTGTAGTTCTGTGAATTCAGGGGATTTCTGCCAGGCGTCTACCATTCAGGGCATGCTCAGGTAGCATGTCGGGATGCAGATGCATTGAGTGGAGCCCTGGTGGGAGGAGATGATGGCTCCGGGGAGTTCAAAATCATTAAAGAGAGATAGCTGACGACAATTGAGATAAAGGGGCGCGGCGCGCCATAGAGGGCGCCACCGAGTTGAGAGGACTTGGCTGCGACAGCAATCCTTGGTGGGGAGAAGCGAGATGATCTCCCCAAGGATGGCGTCCGGGAGATCGCTGATGTAGTCAACCAGAGATTCTACGGGTTCCTAGGATCCGGGGATGGGCTCGCCACTTCTCCCTGCTCTGCCGGGTGCGGGATCTACAACAAGCATCACCGCTGGCGGGAGCCTCATCTTCTTGGTGCTGGGGTCAGCCGACTCCATTTTCCTCGAGGGCATTGCGTCGAGCTCACGGATTTGAGTAGAGTAACGAATGACGAGCTTAGTTGTAGTGCGAGTGAAGAGGAAGGGGAGCTGGGGTTTTCTGTAGTAGTGAGGAAGAAGGGGAGCTCGGGTTTTCTGTAGGAGTCAGGTGAGGGATTTGGGGGTATGAATGGAACGAGGTGTGAGAAGGAAGAAGAGCACCCAGGTTTTTTGGGGGGGCGGTGTGCTGGGTAGCGCCTCTCATTAAGTAAATACATGGGCTTTGGAATTGATTTTATTATTTACTAGGGTGGATGGGTGCTACGTCTTGAGCTTGTGTTGGTTTTCCTTGAAGAGGAAAGGGTGATGCAGCAATAGTAGCGTAAGTATTTCCCTCAGTTTTTGAGAACCAAGGTATCAATCCAGTAGGAGGCTCCTCAAAAGTCCCACGCACCTACACAAACAAACAAAGAACTCGCAACCAACACAATAAAGGGGTTGTCAATCCCTTCATGGCCACTTGCGGAAGTGAGATCTGGTTGAGATGGTATGATAAGATAAATATATTTTTGGTATTTAATACAGATGCAGAAAGTAAAGATGCAAATAAAAGTAGATTGGAAGCAAATATGATAAGAGATAGACCTAGGGGCCTGTCACGCCCAATATGCGATACTATCCTAAAGAGACTCGAAGATCCCACCAAGGATAGAACCGCATATTGAAACGCTTTTGCAAGGTGGATATCATTACATCAACATTACATAATAGATGGGGATACATACAAGAGGCATAGAATGCCACACGAATACAACATCGCAATACAAAATAGCACCATCCGACTACGGATGAAACACAAACAGAAACTCAACGACATCCACCCTGCTAGCCCAGGCTGCCGACCTAGAACCTTTCCCCTGATCGAAGAAGAAGCAGAAGAAGAACTCCAAAACAAGCAACATCGTTCTTGCGTCATGATCATCGCATTACCTGTACCTGCAACTGTAGTTGTAGTAACCTGTGAGCCACGAGGACTCAGCAATCCCATTACCATGGGTATCAAGACTAGCAAAGCCTAATGGGAAAGGAAGGGGTAAAGTGGTGAGGTTGCAGCAGTGGCTAAGCAAATATGGTGGCTAACATACACAAATAAGAGCGAGAAGAGAGCAAACGAAACGGTCGTGAAGCTAGCAATGATCAAGAAGTGATCCTGAACTCCTACTTACGTCAAACATAACCCAAAACCGTGTTCACTTCCTGGACTCCGCCGAAAAGAGACCATCACGGCTACACACGCGGTTGATGCGTTTTAATTCAGATCTAGTGTCAAGTTATCTACAACCGGACATTAAAAAATTCCCATCTGCCCATAACCGCGGGCACGGCTTTTGAAAGTTTAAACCCTGCAGGGGTGTCCTAACTTAGCCCATGATTAGCTCTCGTGATCAACGAAGGATATACCTTCTCCCAGGAAGACCCGATCAGACTCGGAATCCCGGTTTACAAGACATTTCGACAATGGTAAACCAAGACCAGCAAGACCGCCCGATGCGCCGACAATCCCGATAGGAGCTGCACATATCTCGTTCTCAGGGCAACACCGGATGAACACTACGTACAACTAAAACCATCCCTCAAGTTTCCCTGAGGTGGCGCTGCAAGTGGCTCTGGTTCAGACCAACACTTAGACAAGCATTGGCCCGGGGAGGGCTATAATAAAGATGACCCTTGGGTTAATTACTCCCAAGGGAAATGTAGGTGGTGGTGAGGCAAATGGTAAAACCAATGTTGGGCCTTGCTGGAGAAGTTTTATTCAAAGTGAACTGTCAAGGGGGTCCCATAAATCACCCAACCGCGTAAGGAACGCAAAATCCGGGAACATAACACCGGTATGATGGAAACTAGGGCGGCAAGAGTGGAACAAAACACCAGGCATAAGGCCGAGCCTTCCACCCTTTACCAAATATATAGATGCATTAATAATATAAGAGATATTGTGATATCCCAACATAATCCTGTCCACCATGGAGCAATCTTCAACTTCACCTGCAACTAACAACGCTATAAGAGGGGCTGAGCAAAAGCGGTAACATAGCCAAGCAACAGTTTGCTAGGAAGGGTGAATAAGGTTAGAGGCTGACATGGCAAATTGGGAAGCTTGATAAACAGGTGATAGGTAGCACAGCAAAGCGATAGAACGAAGCAACTAGCATAGCAATGATAGTAATGAGATCCAAGGTCACGGTCATCTTGCCTGAAATCTTGCAAGGAAAAAGAACGAATCCATGAATAAGATGAAGCCATGAAGACGAACCAAGCGTAGACGAACGAATCCTCACGATCGCAACGAAACGGGAACTATCGAGAAGAAGCACACAACATAGTAAACACACCACACATGAACAAGACATAATGCTCAACCAAGTATGATGCATGACAAGGCTACATGAAACTACTCATGGCAAGAGATGATGCAAACAAGAGCAACACATCAAGGCAAGTTTAAATGAGGTCGGAAACAACATATAACAATTCCGGTAACTCCTCATATGCAAGTTTCGAAATTGGTCCAGATCAGAATAAACCTTATGTTCAAGTTGTTAAACAGCAAGTTAAAATGCACCATGATGATGTACACGAGATTCTAGTCAAGTTACATATAAAGTTCATTTAATTCGGAGCTACGGCCTAGAAGATATGAGCAAAACAAGTTAAACATGGCATTGATGAAAAATTCAGACAAACATCAAGCAAACACCTCAAAACAAGGATGCAACCTTATAATATGAAACTATATGCAAAATCAAGCAAGTTTCATATAGAGCACACTCAAAACGGAGCAACGGTTCACCACATACACTCTATACAAGTCATAAGAACAATCTGTCCAAAACAGCAACTAGGCATCTTGCAAGCATCAAAACAACATGCTACAGCACCCCAGCATGAGAACAAAAGGCATGGACATGATGTACAGGTAAAGCATAACAAAACATGAACACTGAGCTATCTCCAGAAATCACTAGAACATGCTCAAACACACACGACAAGATTGCAAATAATAACAGTTTCAGACTTTACAGAAATAACATCAGGTTGCAATGTTTAGAGCTATCAAACAACATGCTACATGAACTTATCATGGCAAACAAAGGCATGGCATGAATCTACTAAACCCATAGAACAAAAGTCCTTTACTAACCATGAGCCAAAAAGGATCAGAAGATACGATGGCACCCATGTAAACATAGCAAATTATATGACAGATTCAAACATGGCAGGAACAACAATAAGTAGGCATGTTGGTGAGCTTGTACCACTCACCACAGCGCAAAACACATGGCAAAACTGAACTTAATGTTAACAGGCTGACAGCAACATTATTTAGCAACTTTAGAGCAAGATTATAACAAGCTACAGCAGGCTATAAATGCAACCAGGGGCATGGATGTATAGAGCATGACATGTATAACAAAACATCCTTAGTGAACATCTCCAGATTATGCATAGAATGACTTGTAGCAGCAGGTTTACATAGCATTACAAAATAACAGATTCAGGCTAGCAACGCAGCAACAGCAAGTACACTACTTCACAAGCTCGATTCACTCACCACAAGTCATTGCATGACAAGATAAGCATAGCATCAGCAATAAAACATGTTTATGAAACTAACCAAGGCAAGAAAAAGTTCATAGCATGCAAGGATCAACTACAACAACCTTGGCAAAATTGAATAACATGTAAGCAATCTGCCAGGAAACATTTTATAACAAAAGTAGAGCAAGAAAATGACATGCTAGACTACTCCATAATTGCAAACAGTGGCATTAATGGATAGAGAATAACCATATGTTCAAACCATCCTTACTGAAGTATCTCAAAATATACTTGGATCTCTCTGTAGCATCAGGTTTACATGGCGTAAAAATAACAGCAGAACAGGGACTGAAATCAGCAACATCATGAATCCTAGTTTGCATGCTTTTTCTAGTCACCACCTTGATCACAAAAATACATGGCATGCACCACTGTAAAGATGACATGATGTAGCACAAAACACATGTAGACATCAACCTCATAGAATGCACACATCAAACATGGGAAAAATGACAAATGAACATGTTCTATTAACAGACATCAGATAACATTATATAGCACTCTTGCAATGATGATTCAGGCATCAAGATGGACTCAAATGAACATGATGCAATGGAATGAAATTAAGAGCATCTCATGATGAACATTTTGACATATTACACGCACAAAACGGAGCAGTTTGCATAGAGTTATGATGCAATGAACAAGGCAACATTATGCAAAATATATCGGGGACTTAGGAATTTTCGGGGTCAACCTCCGAGATCCAGATCTGGCGCGGGAGCCGAGGTTCGCCAGAAGCTTCGCCGGAGTTGGTCGCTGCGGGGAAGGAGGAAGGGCAGCGAGGAGCTCCCGGGCCGGATCTCGCCGGATCCGGCCGGCGGCGAGCCAGAGGGGTGACGGGGCGGCAAGGCGAGGGGCGGCCGGCTTGGGCGCGGCACGGCGGCGCTCGACCGGTGAGGAGGTCCGCGGCGCCGGGTCGCGGGGCGACTGTCGGAGGAGGCCGGGGCGGGGCCGAGGCACGGCACGGCGGGAAGGCCGTGGCCTGGCGGCGGCGGGGCGCGGGGCGACTGCCGGAGGAGGCCGGGGCGGGGCCGAGGCACGGCACGACGGGGAGGCCGGGGCCTAGCAGCGGCGGGGCGCAGAGCGACTGCCGGAGGAGGCCGGGGCGGGGCCGAGGCACGGCACGGCGGGGAGGCCGTGGCCTGGCGGCGGCGGCAGAAGCCGGGCGGCGCGGGAGGCCGGTGGGCTCGCGGCGCCGGCGGCCGGGCCGGGCGGCGGCAGCGCGAGGGCCCGCGCGGGCCCACGATGGGCTCCACGGGCCGGCGGCGAGGTGGGCGTGGGGGCGCCATGTGGCGAGGCAGGATTCTCGGAGGGGGCGAGCGGACATGTCCGACGGCGGCGCGGACGTGTCTGGTGGCACGGGGAGGAAGAAACTAGGGTTTGGACTGCGAGAATTTCGGGGGAGAGGGCATATATATAGGTAGAGGGAGCTAGGAGGCTCCAAATGAGGTGCGGTTTTCGCCCACACGATCATGATCGAACGACCGAGAGCATGGAGGGGGTTAGGATGGGTTTTGGGACACTTTGGAGGGGTGTTGGGCTGCAAGACAAAAGAGGCTTTTGGGGTTACCCGGTTAACCGTTGGAGTATCAAACGATCTCCAAATAGCACGAAACTTGACAGGCGGTCTACCGGTGCTATACCAAGGCCGCTTGGCAAACCTCGGTCCATTCCGAGAACGTTTAACACCCGCTCACAACAGGAGACAATAGGGGAACGCCGGAGGGCATAGGAGTGCCGGATTGCAAAACGGACAACGGGGAAAATGCTCGGATGCATGAGACAAACACGTATGCAATGCAATGCACATGATGACATGATAAAATGCAACACGCAAGAAAATGACATGGCAACGACGGCGAATAACTGGCGGACACCTGGCGCATCGAATCCGGGGCGTTACAACACTCCTCCACTAACAAGAGATCTCGTCCCGAGATCTTAGGACCGAGACGTGAGGGAAAAGGGATGAGGTGAAGCAAGAACTCAAGAGAAGAAGCAAAGAATTGAGAGCACTCGAGAAGAAGAGGGGAACGACGGGAATGACGAGAATCGTAAGCTCACGAAATTAGATAGACTATGAAACCATTCCGGTTAAAACGAGATAAGAAAGGAATATGAATGGAATAATTTAGGCAGCACTCCGACTGAAAATGGAAGGAATTGAACATGAAATTGAGAAGATGGAATGATACTTGACGAGAGGAACAACACAAAACCTCCCGAAGACTTGAAAGAGTGGAATGAGAAGAACGGGGAAGAAGATGACAACTTCTGCAAATAATGAAATAGAGAGCATCCTTAAAAGGAGGGATTGAACGGAGTTGTTGAGAAAATCAACAATGCAATGAATAAGCTTGTCATGGACTTATGGCTAACATCTCAAAATCATAAGGTGATAACCGGCCACAACCGAAAATGCTTGGATAGCTGAGAAGAACGAAGAAATGCAAAACTCCGCTTCAAAAGAATACAGAGATTTAATTGCACTTCGAGATGCGAGAAGAAAAGATACTTGAACTCCACTGACAAGAATCTTGATGAACACTTGAAGAATGAACTAAATCATGAAGAACCACCATGAAGAACTCCGGTAACAAAAAGGATGATGAGATAGAATGAAGGAAGAAAGAATAAGATTAAAGCTTGCGGTGACTTAGATTGGGGGCTCCAACAAAATGACCGAGGAAACTTGAACTCCGGAAAAGAAAAGATGAAAACACTTGGAACTAGAACTTATTCCTCACGAACAAACTCCGAAGGAAGGAATTACTCACTTGGATGAAATAGAATAAGATTTATTGTATGCTTATCCTTCATCAAATTAAATTGATGACAACGGACTTGGCATGCAACTTATTCTTGTTCGAAAAAGATTAAGAGGAATATGGCGCAAAACTTGTGAAAGTCTTCATGAACCACCGGTAGTTTGGAAACAAACGAATGGATTGAATGATAATCAAGGAAAAAGAATCTTGAATGAACCACCGTAAGAATTCGGAAATGACTGATAAAAGTGTTTGAATCGCTGGGAAGAATTAGAAGAACAAATATGCTTGAGGGGGATTTAGATGCAAAAGAACAAATAGATCATGAGCTGATTAAAGAACACTTGAATGAAGCACCGGGATAATTGCATAACGGTAGCTGAAATCTGAGGACGAAGAATTCTTCTGGAACGATGGCCTCCGGTGAAAAGAAACGGAAAAACAACTTCTGACATACTCCGGATGGATAAGAAAAGAATATCTGACGAATGGAATAATTTGTGAGGATAACATGAAGCTAGAACCACGAAACTTCAAGAGAACGGACAAGATTTAAGAGCAACTCTTCTTCGATCTTCAAATGATGACGAGAAACACCACCAAAATAACTGAGATACTCCGGGAGAATGAAAAGCGAAGGGGTTGAGCCAACAATGAAAAGAATATGAACGAGATCTTGGAGTAGGCATGTGACTGATGAAATCCATTCTTACGTCACACTTTGAAAAGAATTGAGAACAACTCCGGGGAATTAGAAGAGTCAGGTAAGATCCTGGAAAAAGACATGTGGGTTAGGGCCCACTGAAGAGATAACACCGTCGGAAAGGATTGTTGAAGAGATAGATGATGCACCGGAACAATTGATATATTTGAATGAGTTGACAACCTCGAATTAATTCGAACACAAATGAATCTCCTGAGATGTCTTCCGAACTCCGGAATGATAGACTGGCAAGAGGCGAACGAACAAGGAGAAACACTTGATCCAAGGAAAAGAATGTGATCACCCGAAAAACTTGAATTGAGTCCACCGGAAAAGAGATGACGAATGTCAAACGAGACGAGAATTCACCGGTTGAAATGATTGACGAAAGACTGAAGAGGCTCCACATGAATGAAATTGATGCTCCAAACAGCCTCAGGCACCGGGAAGAAGAGGGTGAGAGGGCGGGAAAACAAAGGCATCTTTGAAGGGGAAACGACGAATATCTTGAAGAGAAAACATCGGTTGAAATCATTGAGGAAAGAAAAGAAAGACTTCGCACGAGTAGGAAGGATACTCGATTACGGACTCCAGTTCTGAGATGAAAAAGGGTGGGTGGGTGGGAAAAGAAAACAAGTGAAGACAGAGAAACAACTTCGTTGAGAGCGGACTATGGATTGAACTTGCAAAGATGAAGAGGGTCGAGTCAACGTGATGAGAAATGCACCGGATGAAAAGGCTGAGAACCAACGATCGAAAAACCAACTGCGTGATCCTAAACAAAATTTGAAGGGGAAGAGGAGTAATTCAAAACACCTACGTCAAGATTCCTTACCAGAGCGACGAAGGGGCAGAGGAGTAACAAGAATTCCTACTCTCTGATATAACTAGACTCCGAAAACAGTTTTCTTCTAGACTCAACAATCGCCAAACTACACGATCAATCAAGGGGGCTCCTAGGGTCGGTCGAGGCTCTGATACCAACTTGTCATGCCCAATATGCGATACTATCCTAAAGAGACTCGAAGATCCCACCAAGGATAGAACCGCATATTGAAACACTTTTGCAAGGTGGATATTATTACATCAACATTACATAATAGATGGGGATACATACAAGAGGCACAGAATGCCACACGAATACAACATCACAATACAAAATAGCACCATACGACTACGGATGAAACACAAACAGAAACTCAACGACATCCACCCTGCTAGCCCAGGCTGCCGACCTGGAACCTATCCCCTGATCAAAGAAAAAGCAGAAGAAGAACTCCAAAACAAGCAACATCGCTCTCGCGTCATGATCATCGCATAACCTGTACCTGCAATTGTTGTTGTAGTAATCTGTGAGCCACGAGGACTTAGCAATCCCATTACCATGGGTATCAAGACTAGCAAAGCTTAATGGGAAAGGAAGGGGTAAAGTGGTGAGGTTGCAGCAATGGCTAAGCAAATATGGTGGCTAACATACACAAATAAGAGCGAGAAGAGAGCAAATGGAACGGTCGTGAAGCTAGCAATGATCAAGAAGTGATCCTGAACTCCTACTTACGTCAAACATAACCCAAAACCGTGTTCACTTCCCGGACTCCGCCAAAAAGAGACCATCACGGCTACACACGCGGTTGATGCGTTTTAATTCGGATCTAGTGTCAAGTTATCTACAACCGGACATTAACAAATTCCCATCTGCCCATAACCGCGGGCACGGCTTTCAAAAGTTTAAACCCTGCAGGGGTGTCCCAACTTAGCCCATGATAAGCTCTCGTGATCAACGAAGGATATACCTTCTCCCAGGAAGACCCGATCAGACTCGGAATCACGGTTTACAAGACATTTCGACAATGGTAAAACAAGACCAGCAAGACCGCCCGATGTGCCGACAATCCCGATAGGAGCTACACATATCTCGTTCTTAGGGCAACACCGGATGAACACTATGTACAACTAAAACCATCCCTCAAGTTTCCCCGAGGTGGCGCTGCAAGTGGCTCTGGTTCGGACCAACACTTAGACAAGCATTGGCCCGGGGGGGATATAATAAAGATGACCCTTGGGTTAATTACTCCCAAGGGAAATGTAGGTGGTGGTGAGGCAAATGGTAAAACCAATGTTGGGCCTTGCGGGAGGAGTTTTATTCAAAGCGAACTGTCAAGGGGGTCCCATAAATCACCCAACCACGTAAGGAACGCAAAATCCAGGAACATAACACCGGTATGACGGAAACTAGGGCTGCAAAAGTGGAACAAAACACCAGGCATAAGGCCGAGCCTTCCACCCTTTACCAAATATATAGATGCATTAATAATATAAGAGATATTGTGATATCCCAACATAATCCTGTCCACCATGGAGCAATCTTCAACTTCACCTGCAACTAACAATGCTATAAGAGGGGCTGAGCAAAAGCGGTAACATAGCCAAGCAATGGTTTGCTAGGAAGGGTGAATAAGGTTAGAGGCTGACATCGAAAATTGGGAGGCTTGATAAACATGTGATAGGTAGCACAGCAAAGTGATAGAACGAAGCAACTAGCATAGCAATGATAGTAATGAGATCCAAGGTCACGGTCATCTTGCTTGAAACCCCGCAAGGAAGAAGAACGAATCCATGATTAAGACGAAGCCACGAAGATGAACCAAGCGTAGACGAACGAATCCTCATGATCGCAACGAAACGAGAACTATCGAGAAGAAGCTCACAACATAGTAAACGCACCACACATGAACAAGACATGATGCTCAACCAAGTATGATGCATGACAAGGCTACATGAAACTACTCATGGCAAGAGATGATGCAAACAAGAGCAACACATCAAGGCAAGTTTAAATGAGGCAGGAAACAACATATAACAATTCCGGTAAGTCCTCATATGCACCTTTTGAAATTGGTCCAGATCTGAATAAACCTTATGTTCAAGTTATTAAACAGCAAGTTAAAATGCACCATGATGATCTACACGAGATTCTAGTCAAGTTACATATAAAGTTCATTTAATTCGGAGCTACGACCTAGAAGATATGAGCAAAACAAGTTAAACACGGCATTGATGCAAAATGCATACAAACATCAAGCAAACACCTCAAAACAAGGATGCAACATGATAATATGAAACTATATGCAAAATCAAGAAAGTTTCATATAGAGCACACTCAAAATGGAGCAACGGTTCAAGACACACTCAATACAAGTCATAACAACAATCTGTCCATAACAGCAACTAGGCATCTTGCAAGCATCAAAACAACATGCTACAGCACCCCAGCATGAGAGAAAAAGGCATGGACATGATTTACAGGTAAAGCATAACAAAACATGAACACTGAGCTATCTCCAAAAATCACTAGAACATGCTCAAACACACACGGCAAGATTGCAAATAATAACAGTTTCAGACTTTACAGAAATAACATCAGGTTGCAATGTTTAGATCTATCAAACAACATGCTACAGGAACTTATCATGGAAAACAAAGGCATGGCATGAATCTACTAAACCCATAGAACAAAAGTCCTTTACTGACCATGAGCCAAAAAGGATCAGAAGATATGATGGCACCCATGTAAACATAGCAAATTATATGACAGATTCAAACATGGCAGGAACAACAATAAGTAGGCATGTTGGTGAGCTTGTATCACTCACCACAGAGCAATACATGGCACGACAAGGCAACCAACAGTAAGAATACATGTTTATCAAGCTAAGCATGGCAAGATCAAGTTCATAGGGTGCATGGATCACTAGCAAAACACATGGCAAAACTGAACTTAATGTTAACAGGCTGACAGCAACATTATTTAGCAAATTTAGAGCAAGATTATAACAAGCTACAGCAGGCTATAAATGCAACCAGGGGCATGGATGGATAGAGCATGACATGTATAACAAAACATCCTTAGTGAACATCTCCAGATTATGCATAGAATGACTTGTAGCAGCAGGTTTATATAGCATCACAAAATAACAGATTCAGGCTAGCAACGCAACAACAGCAAGTACACTACTTCACAAGCTCGATTCACTCACCACAAGTCATTTCATGACAAGATAAGCATAGCATCAGCAAGAAGACATGTTCATGAAACTAACCAAGGCAAGAACAAGTTCATAGCATGCAAGGATCAACTACAACAACCTTGGCAAAATTGAATAACATGTAAGCAATCTGCCAGGAAACATTTTATAGCAAAAGTAGAGCAAGAAAATGACATGCTAGACTACTCCATAATTGCAAACAGGGGCATGAATCGATAGATAATAACCATATGTTCAAACCATACTTACTGAAGTATCTCAAAATATGCTTGGATCTCTTTGTAGCATCAAGTCTACATGGCATAAAAATAACAGCAGAACAGGGACTGAAATCTGCAACATCACGAAGCCTAGTTTGCATGCCTTTTCTAGTCACCACTTTGATCACAAAAATACATGGTATACACCACTGTAAAGATGGCATGATGTAGCATAAAACACATGTAGACATCAACCTCATAGGATGCACACATCAAAGATGGCAAAAATGACAAATGAACATGTTCTGTTAACAGACAGTAGACAACATTATATAGCACTCTTGCAATGATGATTCAAGCATCAAGATGGACTCAAATGAACATTATGCAATGGAATGAAATGAAGAGCATCTCATGATGAACATTTTGACATATTACACGCATGAAACAGAGCAGTATGCATGGAGTTATGATGCGATGAACAGGGCAACATTATGCAAAATATTTCGGGGACTTAGGAATTTTCGTGGTCAACCTCCGAGATCCAGATCTGGCGTGGGAGCCGAGGTTCGCCGGAAGCTTCGCCGGAGTTGGTCGCTGCGGGGAAGGAGGAAGGGCGGTGAGAAGCTCCCGGGCCAGATCTCGCCGGAGCCGGCCGGCGGCGAGCCGGAGGGGCGACGGGGCGACAAGGCGAGGGGCGGCCGGCTCAGGCGCGGCACAGCGGCGCTCGGTCGACGAGGAGGTCCACGGTGCCGGGGCGGCGGAGGCGGCGGCGAGGCGCGGGGCGACTGCCGGAGGAGGCCGGCGCGGGGCCGAGGCACGGCGCGGCGGGGAGGCCGTGGCCTGGCGGCGGTGGCGGAAGCCGGGCGGCGCGGGAGGCTAGTGGGGGCGCGCGGTGCCGGCGGCCGGGCCGGGCGGCGGCGCAGACGGGCGGCGGCGGCGCGAGGGGCCCGCGCGGGCCCGCGATGGGCTCCGTGGGCCGGCGGGGAGGTGGGCGCGGGGGCGCTACATGGCGAGGCAAGATTCGCGGAGGGGGCGAGCGGACATGTCCGGCGGCTGCGTGGACGTGTCCGGTGGCACGGGGAGGAAGAAACTAGGGTTTTGACTGCGAGAATTTCGGGGGAGAGGGCATATATATAGGTAGAGGGAGCTAGGAGGCTCCAAATGAGGTGCGGTGTTCGCCCACACGATCGTGATCGAACGACCGAGAGCATGGAGGGGGTTAGGATGGGTTTTGGGACACTTTGGAGGGGTGTTGGGCTGCAAGACAAAAGAGGCTTTTGCGGTTACCTGGTTAACCGTTGGAGTATCAAACGATCTCCAAATGGCACGAAACTTGACAGGCGGTCTACCGGTGCTATACGAAGGCCGTTTGGCAAACCTCGGTCCATTCCGAGAACGTTTAACACCCGCTCACAACAGGAGACAAAAGGGGAACGCCGGAGGGCATAGGAGTACCGGATTGCAAAACGGACAATGGGGAAAATGCTCGGATGCATGAGACAAACAGTATGCAATGCAATGCACATGATGACATGATAAAATGCAACACGCAAGCAAATGACATGGCAACGACGGCGAATAACTGGCGGATACCTGGCGCATCGAATCCGGGGCGTTACAGGGCCATAGGTTTCACTAGAGGTTCTCTCGAGATAGCATAAGTATTACGGTGGGTGAACAAATTACTATCGAGCAATTGATAAAAAAAGCGAATAATTCTGAGATTATCTGGGCATGATCATGTATATAGGCATCACGTCCGCAACAAGTAGACCGACTCCTGCCTGCATATACTACTATTACTCCACACATCGACCGACTCCTTCCTGCATCTAGAGTATTAAGTTCATAAGAACAGAGTAACGCCTTAAGCAAGATGACATGATGTAGAGGGATAAGCTCAAGCAATATGATATAAACCCCATCTTTTTATCCTCGATGGCAACAATACAATACGTGCCTTGCAACCCTTTCTGTCACTGGGTAAGGACACCGCAAGATTGAACCCAAAGCTAATCACTTCTCCCATGGCAAGAAACATCAATCTAGTAGGCCAAACCAAACTGATAATTCGAAGAGACTTGCAAAGATAACTCAATCTTACATAAAAGAATTCAGAGGAGATTCAAATATTTCTCATAGATAAACTTGATCATAAACCAACAATTCACCGGATCTCGACAAACACACCGCAAAAAGAGATTACATCGAATAGATCTCCACAAGAGAGGGGGAGAACATTGTATTGAGATCCAAAAAGAGAGAAGAAGCCATCTAGCTAATAACTATGGACCCGAAGGTCTGTGGTAAACTACTCACAACTCATCGGAAGGGCGATGGTGTTGATGTAGAAGCTTTCCGTGGTGGATTCCCCCTCCGGCAGAGCGCCGGCGACGGCTACAAGATGGGATCTCGCGGATACAGAAGGTTACGATGGTGGAAATTGTGTTTCCGGTGCTCCCTGGATGTTTTCGTGGTACGTAGGCTTATATAGGAGGAAGAAGTACGTCGGTGGCCTTCCGAGGGGCCCATGAGACAGGCGGCGCGCCCTATAGGGGGGCGCGCCCTCCTATCTCGTGGCCACCTCGGCTGCTTCTTGACTTGCACTCTAAGTCCTCTGGATCATGTTTGGTCCAAAAATCACGCCTCCGAAGGTTTCATTCCGTTTGGACTCCCTTTGATATTCCTTTTCTTCGAAATACTGACATTGGCAAAAAAAACAACAATACGGGTTGGGCCTCCGGTTAGTAGGTTAGTCCCAAAAATGATATAAATGTGTAAAATAAAGCCCATAAACATCCAAAAGGGGTAATATAATAGCATGGAACAATCAAAAATTATAGATACGTTGGAGACGTAACAAGCATCCCCAAGCTTAATTCCTGCTCGTCCTTGAATAGGTAAATGATAAAAAAGAAATTTTTGATGTGGAATGCTACCTAGCATGATTCTCAATGTAATATTTTTATTGTGGCATGAATATTCAGATCCAAATGATACAAAATAAAAGTTCATATTAACATGAAAATGGTGATACTTCAAGAATACTAATCAAAGTAATCATGTCTTCTCAAAATAACATGGCCAAAGAAAGTTATCCCTACAAAATCATATAGTCGGGCTATTGCTCTATCTTCATCACACAAAGTATTTAATTATGCACAACCCCGATGGCAGGCCAAGAAATTGTTTCATACTTTAATAATATCAAACTCTTTAAACTTTCACGCAATACATGAGCGTGAGCCATGGACATAGCACTATATGTGGAATAGAATGGTCGTTGTGGAGAAGACAAAAAAGGAGAAGATAGTCTCACATCAACTAGGCGTATCAACAGGCTATGGAGATGCCCGTTAATAGATATCAATGTGAGTCAGTAGGGATTGCCATGCAATGGATGCACTAGAGCTATAAATATATGAAAGCTCAACAAAAGAAACTAAGTGGGTGTCCATCCAACTTCCTTGACGAAGACCTAGGGCACTTTTGAGGAAGCCCATCATTGGAATATACAAGCCAAGTTCTATAATGAAAAATTTCCACTAGTATATGAAAGTGACTACATATGAGACTCTCTATCATGAAGATCATGGTGCTACTTTGAAGCACAAGTGTGGAAAAAGAGATAGTAGCATTGTCCTTTCTCTCTTTTTCTCTCATTTTATATATATATTTTTCTTTCTTTTTTTCTTTCTTTTTTTCTTTGGCCTTCTCTTTTTTTTGGCCTTTATCCTTTTTTTCTTTTTTTCTTTCTTTTTGTAATGTCCGAAGTCTCATCCCGACTTGTGGGGGAATCATAGTCTTCATCATCCTTTCCTCACTAGGACAATGCTCTAATAATGAATATCATCACACTTTTATGGATTTACGACTCAAGAATTACAACTCAAAGCTAGAACAAGATATGACTCTATATGAATGCCTCCGGCAGTGTACCGGGATATGCAATGAATCAAGAGTGACATGTATGAAAATTATGAAAGTGGCCTTGCCACAAATACTATGTCAACTACATGATCATGCAAAGAGCAATATGACAAAAGTAATGCATGTCATATGAATGGAACAGTTGAAAGTTGCATGGCAATATATCTCGGAATGGCTATGGAAATGCCATAATAGGTAGGTATGGTGGCTGTTTTGAGGAAGGTATATGGTGGGTGTATGGTACCGGCGAAAGTTGCGCAGCACAAGAGAGAATAGTAATAATGGAAGGATGAGGTGCGTATAATCCATGGACTCAACATTAGTCAAAAGAACTCATGTACTTGTTGCAAAAATCTAGAAGTCATCAAAAACCAAAGCACTACGCGCATGCTCCTAGGGGGATAGATCGGTAGGAAAATACCATCGCTCGTCCCCGACCGCCACTCATAAGGAAGACACTCAATAAATAAAATTGTGCTCCAACTTCATCAAAAAGCGGTTCACCATACGTGCATGCTACGGGAATCACAACCCTTAACACAAGTATTTTTCATAATCACCTCAACTAGCATGACTCTAATATCACTACCTCCATATCTCAAAACAATTATCAAGCATCATATTGATCATAGCATCCAATTCTTTTTCTATGATAGTTTTTATTATACCCAACTTGGATGCTCATCATTCTAGGACCAACTTTGTAACCAAAGCAAATACCATGCTGTTCTAGAAGACTCTCAAAATAATATAAGTGAAGCATGAGAGACTAGTAATTTCTTCAAAATTAAGACAGCAATGTGCTCTAAAAGATATAAGTGAAGCACTAGAGCAAAAACTATCAAACTCAAAAGATATAAGTGAAGCACATAGATGTAACGCCCCGGATCCGATGCGCCAGGTGTCTGCCAGTTATACGCCGTTGTTGCCATGTCATTTTATTGTGTGTTGCATTTTATCATGTCATCATGTGCATTTCATTTTGCATACGTGTTCGTCTCATGCATCCGAGCTTTTTCCCCGTTGTCCGTTTTGCAATCCGGCGCTCCTATGCCCTCCGGCGTTCCCCTTTCGTCTCTCGTTGTGAGAGGGTATTAAACTTTCTCGGAATGGACCAAGTCTTGCCAAGCGGCCTTGGTATAGCACCGGTAGACTGCCTGTCAAGTTTCGTGCCATTTGGAGGTCGTTTGGTACTCCAACGGTTAACCGGGTAACCGTAAAGCCCCCTCTCTCTTTGCAGCCCAACACCCTTCCAAAGTGGCCCCAAACCCATCTAACTCCCTTCCATGCTCTCGGTCGTTTGATCACGATCGTGTGGGCGAAAACCGTGCCTCATTTGGAGTCTCCTAGCTCCCCCTACCTATAAATAGGTGCTCCCCTCGGATTTTTCGCGCAGTCCAAACCCTAACCTAGTCCCTCTCCGCCGCCGGACGAAACCCCCACCGCGCCCGGACATGTCCGTCCGTGCCGGACGCTTCGCGCCGCCGCCTCGGACCAGTGGCCGCCCGCCACGTGTCCCTCCATCGTCATCCCCTGCCGCGGCCCACGAAGCCCACGGGAGGCCGCCCTGGGCCCGAGCGCCCCGCGCCCCGCGCCCTCGCACCCTCCGCCGCCCGTCGCTGCCGGCCACCGCGCCTCGCGCGCCGTGCGCCGCCGGCAACCGCCCGCCGCCGCCCGTTTCCTCCGCCGTGGTCCGCCGAGCCGGAGCGCGCCGTCGTCCGCCATGCCCCGCCGCCCGCACTGACCTCGCCGCCTCCTCGGCCTCCGCATCGCCAGCCGCCGCCGTGCCCGAAGCCCTCCGGCCGCGCCCTGCCTCGCGCCGCCGCCCATCGGCCGGAGCTCCTCCGCCCGCGGCTCCAGCCCACGCAGGCCGCCCGTCGCCTTGCCTCCCCACCGCCGCCGGCCTCGCCTCCGGCCGGATCCGGGCCGGACACGGCCGGATCCGCCTCGCCCCGCCCGTATTCGGCTTCCTCCCCGCGCCTCCCTCGCCGGAGAGTTCGCCGGAGCTCTTCTCCGGCCAGATCCATGAAGATGGATGAGATCCACCAGGAGTTGAACCAAACGGGATCCCCGCGTCCCGGATATCCCCGTCCCGAGTTGACTTTTTGGAGGGTATATTTTCACTAAGTCCCCGAAATATTTACATTATCATGCCATGTTCGTCATGCCGTATCTCTGCATCCGTAGCTCCGTTTCATGTATGTAATATGTCAAATTCTTCGCCTCGACGAGTACATCATTTCATTCCATTGCATCATATTCATTTGAGGTCATCTTGATGCCTGAATCATCGTTGTAAGAGTGCTTCATGATGTTTTCTCCTGTCTGTTATCAGAACGAGCTCATTTGTCATTTTTGCCATGATTGATATGTGCATCCTATGAGGTTGATGTCTACATGTGTTTTGAACTATGGCATGTCTTCTTTACAGAGGTGCTTACCATGTATTTTTGTGATCAATGTGGTGACTAGCACAAGCATGCAAACTAGGCTTCGTGATATTGCTGATTTTAGTCCCTGTTCTGCTGTTATTTTGATGCCATGTAAACTTGATGCTACAGAGAGATCCATGAATATTTTGAGATACTTAAGTAAGGGTGTTTTGAACATGTGGTTATTGTATATCCATTCATGCCTCTTGTTGCAATTATGGAGTAGTCTAGAATGTCATTTGATTTCTCTACTTTTGCTTCAAAATGTTTCCTGGCAGATTGTTTACTTGTTATTCAATTTAGCCAAGGTTGTTGTAGTTGATCCTTACTTGCTATGGACTTGTTCTTGACTTGGTTTGTTTCACAAACATGCCTTCTTGATGATGCTATGCTTATCTTGTCATGCAATGACTTATGGTGAGTGAATTGAGCTTGTTAAGTCGGGTACATGATGTCGCTGTTTTGCTAGGCTGAATCTGTTATTTCGTGATGCTATATAAACATGCTTCTACTAATCATTCTATGCATAATCTGGAGATGTCCACTAAATATGTTTTGATCTACAAGTCATCCTCTAACCATACATGCCCCTGGTTGCATTTATAGGTTGTTGTAGCTTGTTCATATCTTGCTCCAAAGTTGCTTCATAATGTTGCTGTCAGCCTGTTAACATTAAGTTCAGTTGTTACCATGTGTTTTGCTAGTGATCCATGCACCCTATGAACTTCTTATTGCCATGCTTAGCTTCAAAAATATGTCTTCTTACTGTTGGGTGCCTTGTCATGCTATATATTTCTCTGTGGTGAGTGGTACAAGCTCATTAACATGCCTTCATAATTCTATTTCTGCCATGTTTGAATCTGTATTATAACTTGCCATGTTTACATGGGTGCCATCATATTTTCTCATCCTTTTTGGCTCATGGTCAGTAAAGGACTTTTGATCTATGCTTTTAGTAGATTCATACCATGCCTTTGGTTGCCATGATAAGTTCCTATAACATGTTGTTTGATAGCTCTAAACATTGCATCGTGATGTTATTTTCTGCAAAGTCTGAAATTGTTATTACTTGCAATCTCTCCATGTGTGTTTGAGCATGTTCTAGTGATTTCTGGAGATAGCTCAGTGTTCCTGTTTTGTTGTGCTTTACCTGTACATCATGTCCATGCCTTTTGTTTTCATATTGTGGTGTTGTAGCATGTTGTTTTGATGCTTGCAATATGCCTAGTTGCTGTTTTGGACAGCTTGTCCTTTAAACTTGTTCCATGGGTGTGTGTTGAACCGTTGCTCCGTTTTGAGTGTGCTCTATATGAAACTTGCTTGTTTTTGCATGTAGTTTCATATTATCATGTTGCATCCATGTTTTCAGGTGTTTGCTTGATGTTTGGGTGCATTTTGCATCAATGCCATGTTTAACTTGTGTTGCTCATATCTTCTAGGCCGTAGCTCCGAACTAAATGAACTTTATATGTAACTTGACTAGAATCTCGTGTAGATCATCTTTGTGCATCTTAACTTGCTGTTTAACAACTTGAACATAAGGTTTATTCAGATCTGGACCAATTTCGAAATTTGTATATGAGGACTTACCGGAATTGTTATATGTTGTTCTCGGCCTCATTTAAACTTGCCTTGATGTGTTGCTCTTGTTTGCATCATATCTTGCCATGAGTAGCTTCATGTAGTCTTGTCTTGCATCATGCTTGTTGTGCATCATGCCTTGTTCATGTGTGGTGTGTTTACCGTGTTGTGTGCTTCTTTTCGATAGTTCCTGTTTCTGTTGCGATCGTGAGGATTCGTTCGTCTTCGGTTGGTTCGGCTTCATCCGTTCGTCTTCTTCATGGACTCGTTCTTCTTCCTTGCGGGATTTCAGGCAAGATGACCGCTACCCTGGATCTCACTACTATCATTGCTATGCTAGTTGCTTCGTTCTATCGCTATGCTGCGCTACCTATCACCTGTTTATTCAAGCAATCCCATATTGCCATGAACCTCTAACCTTTGACACCTTACCTATGCAAACCATTGTTTGGCTATGTTACCGCTTTTGCTCAGCCCCTCTTATAGCGTTGCTACTTGCAGGTGAAGTTGAAGATTTCTCCATGGTGGACAGGATTTTGGTTGGGATATCACAATATCTCTTATATTATTAATGCATCTATATATTTGGTAAAGGGTGGAATGCTCGACCTTTTGCTTGGTGTTTTGTTCCACTCTTGCCGCCCTAGTTTCCATCATACCGGTGTTATGTTCCCGGATTTTGCGTTCCTTACGCGGTCGGATGATTTATGGGACCCCCTTGATAGTTCGCTTTGAATAAAACTCCTCCAGCATGGCCCAACCTTGGTTTTACCATTTGCCTCACCTAGCCCTTTTTCCCTTGGGAGTCGCGCATCCCGAGGGTCATCTTTATTTTAGCCCCCCGGGCCAGTGCTTGTCTAAGTGTTGGTCCAAACTAGAGCACCGTGCGGGACCATCCCTTGGCAACTTGGGTTACGTCGGTACCTGTACGCATAGCTTATCCGGTGTTGCCCTGAGAACGAGATATGTGCAGCTCCTATCGGGATTGTTGGTGCATCGGGCGGTCTTGCTGGTCTTGTTTTACCATTGCCAAAATGTCTTGTTAACCGGGATTCCGAGTCTGATCGGGTCTTCCTGGGAGAAGGTCTATTCCTTCGTTGATCGCGAGAGCTTGTCATGGGCTAAGTTGGGACACCCCTGCAGGGTATAATCTTTCGAAAGCCGTGCCTGCGGTTATAGGTAGATGGGAATTTGTTAATGTCCGGTTGTAGATAACTTGACACCAGATCCGAATTAAAACGCATCAACCGTGTGTGTAGCCGTGATGGTCTCTTTTCGGCGGAGTCCGGGAAGTGAACACGGTTTCTGGGTTATGTTTGACGTAAGTAGGAGTTTAGGATCACTTCTTGATCATTACTAGTTGACGACCGTTCCGCTTGTTCTCTTCTCGCTCTTATTTGCGTATGTTAGCCACCATATATGCTTAGTCGTTGCTGCAGCCTGACCACTTTACCCCTTCCTTTCCCATTAAGCTTTGCTAATCTTGATACCCATGGTAATGGGATTGCTGAGTCCTCGTGGCTCACAGATTAATACAACAATAGTTGCAGGTACAGCTTATGCGATGATCATGATGCGAGAGCGATGCTTGCCTGTGTTGAGTTCTTCTTCTGCTTCTTCTTCGATTAGGGGATAGGTTCCATGTCGGCAGCCTGGGCTAGCAGGGTGGATGTCGTTTGAGTTTCTGTTTGTGTTTCATCCGTAGTCGGACGATGCTCTGATGTATTGTGATGCTGTATTCATGTGGCATTGTATGCCTTATGTATGTATCCCCATCTATTATGTAATGTTGATGTAATGATATCCACCTTGCAAAAGCGTTTCAATATGCGGGTCTATCCTTGGTGGGACCTTCGAGTTCCTTTTGGATAGGGTCACATATTGGGTGTGACAAGTTGGTATCAGAGCCTCGACCGACCCTAGGAGCCCCCTTGATTGATCGTGTAGTTTGGCCGTTGTTGAGTCTAGAAGAAAACTATTTTCGGAGTCTAGTTATATCAGAGAGTAGGAATTCTTTTTACTCCTCAACCCCTTCGTCGCTCTGGTAAGGAATCTTGACGTAGGTGTTTTGAATTACTTCTCTTCCCCTTCAAATTTTCTTTAGGATCACGCAGTTAGTTTTCCGGTAGTTGTTCCCCATCTCTTTGCATCCGGTGCATTTCTCGTCAAGTTGACTTGAACCTCTTCATCTTTGAGTTCAATCCTCAGTTGTTTTCTTTCCCACCCGCCCTCCCTGTTCTTCCTTTCGGAACCGGAGTCCGTAATCAAGTATCCATCCTACTCGTGTGAAGCCTTTGCTTTCTTCAACCGGTGTTTTCTCTTCAAGATATTTGTCGTTTCCCCTTCCAAGGTGCCTTTGTTTCCCCGCCCTCCCACCCTTTTTCTTCCCAGAGCCTGAGTCTCTTTCGACCATCTATCTCATTCGTGCGGAACCTCTTCAGTCTTCCCTCAATCATTTCAACCGGTGAATTCTCGTCTCGTTCGTCATTCTTCATCCCTTTCTTTTTCGGTGCACTCAATTCAAGTATTCGGTGTTGATCATATTCTTTCCCTCGGCTCAAGTGTTTTCCCTGCTCGTTCGCCTCTCGCCAGTTTATCCTTCCGGAGTGTTTAAGACATCTCAGGAGTTTCGTCTATGTTCCAATTAATTCGAGGTTGTCACCTCATTCAAATATTTCAACTGTTCCGGTGCATCACCTATCTGCTCAACATCCCTTTCCAACGGTGTTATCTCTTCAGTGGGCCCTAACCAACAGGTCTTTTTCCAGGATCTTACCTGACTCTTCTAATTCCCCCGGAGTTATTCCTAATTCTTTTCAAGTGTGACGTAAGAATAAATTTCATCAGTCACATGCTTTCTCCAAGATCTCGTTCAAATTCTTTTCATTGTTGGCTCAACCTCTTCGCTTTTCATTCTCCCGGAGTATCTCAGTAATGTTGGTGGTGTTTCTCGTCGGCATTTGAAGATCGAAGAGGAGTTTTCAGATCATCATCTCAAATTATTCCATTTGTCAGATATTCTTTTCATCCATCCGGAGTATGTCAGGAGTTGTTTTCCTGTTTCCTTTCACCAGAGGCCATCAGTCCAGTTATCATTCTCTAATTATCCCGGTGCTTCGTTCAAGTGTTCTTCAATCAACTCATAATCTCTTCGTTCTTGTGCATCTATATCCTCTCTAGCATATTTGTTTCTCTAATTCTTCCTGGTGATTAAGTCTCTTTCATCAGTCATTTTAGAATTCTTACGGTGGTTCGTTCAAGATTCTTTTTCCTTGATCATCATTTTAATTCATTCGTTCTTTTCAATCCTACCGGCGGTTCATGAAGACCTTCTCAAGTTTGTGATATGTCACTTCTTAATCCTTTTCAAGAAGAATAAGTAATATGCAAAATCCATTGCTTGTCATCAATTTAATTTGATGAGGATAAGAATAACATAAATCTTATTCTTATTTCATTCAAGTGAGTAATCCTTTCCTTCGGAGTTTGTTCGTGATGAATAAATTCTAGTTTCATGTGTTTTCATCTTTTCTTTTCCGGAGTTCAAATTTCCTCAGCCATTTCGTCGGAACCTCCATCTAAATCATCGCAAGGCTCATCTTATTCTTTCATCCTTCATTCTATTTCATCACTCTTTTGTCACTGGAGTTCTTCATGGTGGTTCTTCATGATTTAATTCTTTCTTCAAGAGTTCATCAAGATTCTTGTCGGTGGAGTTCAAGTATCTTTTCTTCTCGCGTCTCGAAGTGCAATTAATTCTCCGTATTCTTTTGAAGTGGAGCTTTGCATTCTTTCGTTCTTCTCAGCTATGCAATCATTTCCGTTTGCGGTTGGTTATCACCTCATAATTTTGAGATGTTATCCATAAGTCCACATCAATCTTATTCTTTCGTTGGTGATTTTCTCAACAACCCCATTCAATCCTTCCAAGTTTCTTTTCATTCAAATTCTTTCAATTCTTCCGGAGGCATTGTGTTGTTCATCTCGTCAAGTGTCATCCCATCTTGTGAAGTTCATGTTCTAATCCTTCCATTTTCAGCTGGAGTGCTGCCTAATCCTTTCAGTCTTATTCGTTTCTTATCTCGTTTGAACCAGAGTTGTCTCATAGTCTATCTTATTCCGTGAGCTTTCGATTCTCGTCATTCTCGTCGTTCCTCTCGTTTTCTCGAGTGCTCTCGATTCTTTGCTTCTTCTCTTGAGTTCTTGTTTCACCTCATCTCCTTTCCCTTCCGTCTCGGTCCTAAGATCTCTGGACGAGATCTCTTGTTAGTGGAGGAGTGTTGTAACGCCCCGGATCTGATGCGCTAGGTGTCTGCCAGTTATTCGCCGTTGTTTCCATGTCATTTGCTTGCGTGTTGCATTTTATCATGTCATCATGTGCATATCATTTTGCATACGTGTTCGTCTCATGCATCCGAGCTTTTTCCCCGTTGTCCGTTTTGAAATCCGGCGCTCCTATGCCCTCCGGCGTTCCCCTTTCGTCTCTTGTTGTGAGCGGGTCTTAAACTTTCTCGGAATGGACCGAGTCTTGCCAAGCGGCCTTGGTATAGCACCAGTTGACCGCCTGTCAAGTTTCATGCCATTTGGAGGTCGTTTGGTACTCCAACGGTTAACCGGGTAACCGTAAAACCCCCTCTCTCTTTGCAGCCCAACACCCTTCCAAAGTGGCCCAAAACCCATCTAGCTCCCCTCCATGCTCTCGGTCGTTTGATCATGATCGTGTGGGTGAAAACCGTGCCTCATTTGGAGTCTCCTAGCTCCCTCTACCTATAAATAGGTGCTCCCCTCGGATTTTTCGCGCAGTCCAAACCCTAACCTAGTCCCTCTCTGCCGCCGGACGAAACCCCCACCGCACCCGGACATGTCCGTCCGCGCCGGACGCTTCGCGCCGCCACCCCGGACCAGTGGCCGCCCGCCACGTGTCCCTCCGCCGTCAGCCCCTGCCGCGGCCCCTGAAGCCCACGGGAGGCCGCCCCGGGCCGCCCTGGGCCCGAGCGCCCCGCGCCCCGCACCCTCGCACCCTCCGCCGCCCGTCGCTGCCGGCCACCGCGCCTCGCGCGCCGTGCGCCGCCGGCAACCACCCGCCGCCGCCCGTTTCCTTCGCCGTGGTCCTCCGCGCCGGAGCGCGCCGCCGTCTGCCATGCCCCGCCGCCCGCGCTAACCTCGCCGCCTCCTCGGCCTCCGCATCGCTAGCCGTCGCCGTGCCCAAAGCCCTCCTACCGCGCCCTGCCTCGCGCCGCCACCCGTCGGCCGGAGCTCCTCCGCCCGCGGCTCCAGCCCGCGCCGGCCGCCCGTCGCCTTGCCTCCCCACCGCCGCCGGCGTCGCCTCCGGCCGGATCCGGGCCGGACACTGCCGGATCCGCCTCGCCCCGCCCGTCTCCGGCTTCCTCCCTGCGCCTCCCTCGCCGGAGAGCTAGTCGGAGCTCTTCTTCGGCCAGATCCACGAAGATGGACGAGATCCACCAGGAGTTGAACCAAACGGGATCCCCGCATCCCGGATATCCCCGTCCCGAGTTGACTTTTCGGAGGGTATATTTTCACTAAGTCCCCGAAATATTTACATTATCATGCCATGTTCGTCATGCCGTATCTCTGCATCCGTAGCTTCGTTTCGTGCATGTAATATGTCAAATTGTTCGCCTCGACGAGTACATCATTTAATTCCATTGCATCATATTCATTTGGGGTCATCTTGATGCATGAATCATCATTGTAAGAGTGCTTCATGATGTTTTCTGCTGTCTGTTATCAGAACGAGCTCATTTGTCATTTTTGCCATGATTGATATGTGCATCCTATGAGGTTGATGTCTACATGTGTTTTTAACTATGCCATGTCTTCTTTACAGAGGTACTTACCATGTATTTTTGTGATCAATGTGGTGACTAGCACAAGCATGCAAACTAGGCTTCGTGATATTGCTGATTTTAGTCCCTGTTCTGCTGTTATTTTGATGCCATGTAAACTTAATGCTACAGAGAGATCCATGCACATTTTGAGATACTTCAGTAAGGGTGTTTTGAACATGTGGTTATTGTATATCCATTCATTCATCTTCTTGCAATTATGGAGTAGTATAGAATGTCATTTGAGTGCTCTACTTTTGCTTCAAAATGTTTCCTGGCAGATTGTTTACTTGTTATTCAATTTAGCCAAGGTTGTTGTAGTTGATCCTTGCTTGCTATAGACTTGTTCTTGACTTGGTTTGTTTCACAAACATGCCTTGTTGATGATGCTATGCTTATCTTGTCATGCAATGACTTGTGGTGAGTGAATCGAGCTTGTTAAGTAGGGTACATGATGTTGCTGTTTTGCTAGGCTAAATCTGTTATTTCGTGATGCTATATAAACATGCTTCTACTAATCATTCTATGCATAATCTGGAGATGTCCACTAAATATGTTTTGATCTACAAGTCATCCTCTAACCATAAATGCCCCTGATTGCATTTATAGGTTGCTGTAGCTTGTTCATATCTTGCTCCAAAGTTGCTTCATAATGTTGTTGTCATCCTGTTAACATTAAGTTCAGTTGTTACCATGTGTTTTGCTAGTGATCCATGCACCCTATGAACTTGTTATTGCCATGCTTAGCTTCACAAATATGTCTTCTTACTATTGGGTGCCTTGCCATGCTATGTATTGCTCTGTGGTGAGTGGTATAAGCTCATTAACATGCCTTCATAATTCTGTTTCTGCCATGTTTGAATCTGTATTATAACTTGCCATTATTACATGGGTGCCATCATATTTTCTCATCCTTTTTGGCTCATGGTCAGTAAAGGACATTTGATCTATGCTTTTAGTAGATTCATGCCATGCCTTTGGTTGCCATGATAAGTTCCTGTAACATGTTGTTTGATAGCTCTAAACATTGCATCGTGATGTTATTTTCTGCAAAGTCTCAAATTGTTATTACTTGCAATCTCTCCATGTGTGTTTGAGCATGTTCTAGTGATTTCTGGAGATAGCTCAGTGTTCATGTTTTGTTGTGCTTTACCTGTACATCATGTCCATGCCTTTTGTTTTCATATTGTGGTGCTGTAGCATGTTGTTTTGATGCTTGCAATATGCCTAGTTGCTGTTTTGGACAGCTTGTCCTTTAAACTTGTTCCATGGGTGTGTGTCGAACCGTTGCTCCGTTTTGAGTGTGCTCTATATGAAACTTGCTTGTTTTTGCATGTAGTTTCATATTATAATGTTGCATCCATGTTTTGAGGTGTTTGCTTGATGTTTGGGTGCATTTTGCATCAATGTCATGTTTAACTTGTGTTGCTCATATCTTCTAGGCCGTAGCTCCGAACTAAATGAACTTTATATGTAACTTGACTAGAATCTCGTGTAGATCATCTTTGTGCATCTTAACTTGATGTTTAACAACTTGAACATAAGGTCTATTCAGATCTGGACCAATTTCAAAATTTGTATATGAGGACTTACCGGAATTGTTATATGTTGTTCCCGGCCTCATTTAAACTTGCCTTGATGTGTTGCTCTTGTTTGCATCATCTCTTGCCATGAGTAGCTTCATGTAGTCTTGTCTTGCATCATGCTTGTTGTGCATCATGCCTTGTTCATGTGTGGTGTGTTTACCGTGTTGTGTGCTTCTTTTCGATAGTTCCTATTTCCGTTGCGATCGTGAGGATTCGTTCATCTTCGGTTGGTTCGGCTTCATCCATTCGTCTTCTTCATGGACTCGTTCTTCTTCCTTGCGGGATTTCAGGCAAGATGACCGCTACCCTGGATCTCACTACTATCATTGCTATGCTAGTTACTTCGTTCTATCGCTATGCTGCGCTACCTATCACCTGTTTATTCAAGCCATCCCATATTGCCATGAACCTCTAACCTTTGACACCTTACCTATGCAAACCATTGTTTGGCTATGTTACCACTTTTGCTCAGCCCCTCTTATAGCGTTGCTAGTTGCAGGTGAAGTTGAAGATTTCTCCATGGTGGACAGGATTTTGGTTGGGATATCACAATATCTCTTATATTATTAATGCATCTATATATTTGGTAAAGGGTGGAAGGCTCGGCCTTTTGCCTGGTGTTTTGTTCCACTCTTGCCGCCCTAGTTTCCGTCATACCGGTGTTATGTTCCCGGATTTTGCGTTCCTTACGCGGTCGGATGATTTATGGGACCCCCTTGACAGTTCGCTTTGAATAAAACTCCTCCAGCAAGGCCCAACCATGGTTTTACCATTTGCCTCACCTAGCCCTTTTTCCCTTGGGAGTCGCGCATCCCGAGGATCATCTTTATTTTAGCCCCCTGGGCCAGTGCTTGTCTAAGTGTTGGTCCAAACTAGAGCACCGTACGGGACCATCCCTTGGCAACTTGGGTTACGTCGGTACCTGTACGCTTAGCTTATCCGGTGTTGCCCTGAGAACGAGATATGTGCAGCTCCTATCGGGATTGTCGGCGCATCGGGCGGTCTTGCTGGTCTTGTTTTACCATTGCCGAAATGTCTTGTAAACCGGGATTCCGAGTCTGATCGGGTCTTCCTGGGAGAAGGTCTATTCCTTTGTTGATCGCGAGAGCTTGTCATGGGCTAAGTTGGGACACCCCTGCAGGGTATGATCTTTCGAAAGCCGTGCCTACGGTTATAGGCAGATGGGAATTTGTTAATGTCCGGTTGTAGATAACTTGACACCAGATCCGAAATAAAATGCATCAACCATGTGTGTAGCCGTGATGGTATCTTTTTGGCGGAGTCCGGGAAGTGAACACGGTTTCTGGGTTATGTTTGACGTAAGTAGGAGTTCAGGATCACTTCTTGATCATTACTAGTTGACGACTGTTCCGCTTGTTCTCTTCTCGCTCTTATTTGTGTATGTTAGCCACCATGTATGCTTAGTCGCTGCTGCAGCCTCACCACTTTACCCCTTCCTTTCCCATTAAGCTTTGCTAGTCTTGATACCCATGGTAATGGGATTGTTGAGTCCTCGTGGCTCATAGATTACTACAACAACAATTGCAGGTACAGGTTATGCGATGATCATGACGCGAGAGCGATGCTTGCCTGTGTTGAGTTCTTCTTCTGCTTCTTCTTCGATCAGGGGATAGGTTCCAGGTCGGCAGCCTGGGCTAGTAGGGTGGATGTCGTTTGAGTTTCTGTTTGTGTTTCATCCGTAGTCGGATGATGCTCTGATGTATTGTGATGTTGTATTCATGTGGCATTGTATGCCTTATGTATGTATCCCCATCTATTATGTAATGTTGATGTAATGATATCCACCTTGCAAAAGCGTTTCAATATGCGGGTCTATCCTTGGTGGGACCTTCGAGTTCCTTTTGGATAGGGTCGCATATTGGGTGTGACAATAGAGTATTCTAGCAAATTCTAAGCAAGTAGGCTTCTCACAAAAGGTGTGTACAGCAAGGATGATTGTGGTAAACTAAAAAGCAAATACTAATATAATACACGACGCTCCAAGCAAAACACATATCATGTGGCGAATAAAAATATAGCTTCAAGTAAAGTTACCAATGAACAAAGACGAAAGACAGGATGCCTTCTCGAGGCATCCCCAAGCTTAGGCTTTTGGCTATTCTTGAATATATTGGGATGCCTTGGGCATCCCCGAGCTTAGGCTCTTGCCACTCCTTATTCCATAGTCCATAAAAGCTTTACCCAAAACTTGAAAACTTCACAACACAAAACTCAACAGGAAATCTTATAAACTCCGTTAGTGAAAGAAAACAAAACCACCACATAAGGTACTGTAATAAACTGATCCTTTATTTATTTTTGTGTTAAACCTACTGTATTCCAACTTCTCTATGGTTTATAAACTATTTTACTAGCCATAGATGCATCAAAATAAGCGAACAACACACGAAAAACATAATCTGTCAAAAACAGAACAGTCTGTAGAAATCTGTAACTAACGCAAACTTCTGAAACTCTAAAAATTCTACCAAAATAGGAAGGACTGTAAAGTTTGTTTATTGATCAGCAGCAAAAAAAATCCATACAAAAGCACGTTTCGGTGATTTATTGAATTTTTTCTCGTGAGCGCAAAGTTTCTGTTTTTCAGCAGAATCAAATCAACTATCATCATAGTTTATCCTATAGGTTCTACTTGGCACAAACACTAATTAAAAGATAAAAACACATATAAACAGAGAGTAGATGCAATATTTATTACTAAACAAGAGCAAAAACAAAAAACACAAAGAAAATTGGGTTGCCTCACAACTAGCGCTATCGTTTAACACCCCTAGCTAGGCATAAAAGCGAAGATAGATCTAAGTAGTGCCATCTTTGGCACTCGATTCATAAGTAGCACGCATGATAGATTCATAAGGTAATTTGACTTTATTTCTTGGAAAGTGCTCCATGCCTT
The DNA here is from genome assembly GCF_018294505.1 of Triticum aestivum. NCBI lineage: Eukaryota > Viridiplantae > Streptophyta > Magnoliopsida > Poales > Poaceae > Triticum > Triticum aestivum. The sequence goes on from NC_057807.1 coordinate 373,945,442, forward strand.
TCTTTAATGGAAATTGGAATCTAATATTCCCTTCTTTCATATCAATAATCGCGCCAATCGTTCTAAGGAAAGGTCTACCAAGAATAATAGGGCAAGAAAGATTGCAATCTATATCAAGAATGATAAAATCCACGGGCACCAAATTTCTATTTGCAACAATGAGAACATCATTGATCCTTCCCATTGGTTTTTTAAAGGTGGAATCCGCAAGGTGCAATTTTAAAGAGCAATCATCAAGATCATGGAAACCTAGAATATCACATAAAGTTTTCGGAATCGTGGAAACACTAGCACCCAAATCACACAAAGCAAAACACTCATGATATTTAATTCTAATCTTTATAGTAGGTTCCCGCTCATCATTAAGTTTTCTAGGTATAGAAACTTCCAAATTAAGTTTTTCATTATAAGATTGCAACAAGGCATCAACGATATGTTTGGTAAAAGCTTTATTTTGACTATAAGCATGAGGAGAATTAACAATGGATTGCAACAAGGAAATACAACCTTCTAAAGAACAATTATCATAATCAAATTCCTTGAAATCCGAGATAGTGGGTTCAATACTATTTAAAGTCATGACCTCTCCAATCCCACTTTTACCAAATTTAGCATCAAGATCTAAAAACTCCGAATTTTTGGGACGCCTTCTAGGTAAAGTTGAATCATCATCAGTCCCATATTTATCAAGATTCATATTGCAAAACATAGATCTAATAGGAGATGCATAAATAACTTTAAGATCCTCATCATTATTTTCATGGAAACTAGAAGAACACGCTTTTATAAAGCTATCTTTTTTAGCATGCAATCTAGCGGTTCTTTCCTTACACTCATCAATGGAAATTCTCATTACTTTGAGAGACTCATTGATATCATGCTTAGGAGAAGAAGATCTAAGTTTAAGAGAATCAACATCAAGCGAAAGTCTTTCAACGTTCCTAGTCAAATCATCAACTTTGAGCAATTTTTCTTCAAGCAAAGCATTAAAATTATTTTGAGAAATCATAAATTCTTTCACACTATTCTAAAAATCAGAGGGAATCTTATTAAAATTACCATAAGAATTATTGTAAGAATTTCCACAATTATTAGAGGAATTACTAGGGAACGGTCTAGCATTAAAGTTTCCTCTATAAGCATTGTTTCCAAAACTATTCTTACCAGTAAAATTCACATCCAAAGATTGATTATTATTCTCAATCAAAGTAGACAAAGGCATATCATTGGGATCAAGAGGAGTATTTTTAGTAGCAAACAACTTCATAAGTTCATCCATCTTTCCACTCAAAACATTGATTTCTTCTATAGCATGCACTTTTTTACTAGAAGATCTTTCGGTATGCCATTGAGAATAATTTGCCATAATATTATCAAGAAGTTGTGTAGCATCTCCTAACGTGATTTCCATAAAGGTGCCTCCCGCGGCCGAATCTAAGAGATTTCTAGAAGCAAAGTTCAAACCGGCATAAATTTTTTGTATGATCATCCATAAATTCAAACCATGAGTAGGGCAATTGTAAATCATCAATTTCATTCTTTCCCAAGATTGGGCAACATGCTCATGATCAAGTTGTTTAAAATTCATAATATCGTTCCTAAGAGTGATAATGTTAGAGGGAGGAAAATACTTAGAGATAAAAGCATCTTTGCACTTGTTCCAAGAATCAATACTATTTTTAGGCAAAGACGAAAACCAAACTTTAGCACAATCTCTAAGTGAAAACAGAAATAACTTCAATTTAACAATATCGTTATCTCTATCTTTCTTCTTTTGCATATCACACAAACCAACAAAGTTGTTTAGATGAGAAGCGGCATCTTCACTAGGAAGGCCGGCGAATTGATCTTTCATAAGAAGATTCAGCAAAGCAGCATTGATTTCACAAGACTCAACATCATTAAGAGGAGCAATCGGAGTACTAAGGAAATCATTATTATTGGTATTCGAGAAATCAAACAATTTGGTATTATCTTGTGCCATGGCAACAAGTAATCCAACACACAAGCAAACAGAAAAAGGCAAGCGAAAGAGAGAGGAGGAGATTGGGAAAGAGAGGGCGAATAAAACGGCAAAGGTGAAGTGGGGGAGAGGAAAACAAGAGGCAAATGGCAAATAATGTAAATGTGAGGGAGATAGGTTTGTGATGGGTACTTGGTATGTCTTGACTTGAGCGAAGACCTCCCCGGCAACGGCGCCAAAAATCCTTCTTGCTAAATCTTGAGCTTGCGTTGGTTTTCCTTGAAGAGGAAATGGTGATGCAGCAATAGTAGCGTAAGTATTTCCCCTCAGTTTTTGAGAACCAAGGTATCAATTCAGTAGGAGGCTCCTCAAAAGTCCCACGCACCTACACAAACAAACAAAGAACTCGCAACCAACGCAATAAAGGGGTTGTCAATCCCTTCACGGCCACTTGCGAAAGTGAGATCTGATAGAGATGGTATGATAAGATAAATATATTTTTGGTATTTTATAATATAGATGCAGAAAGTAAAGATGCAAATAAAAGTAGATTGGAAGCAAATATGATAAGAGATAGACCCGGGGGCCATAGGTTTCATTAGAGGCTTCTCTCGAGATAGCATAAGTATTACGGTGGGTGAACAAATTACCGTCGAGCAATTGATAGAAAAGTGAGTAATTATGAGATTATCTAGGCATGATCATGTATATAGGCATCACGTCCGCAACAAGTAGACCGACTCCTGCCTGCATCTACTACTATTACTCCACACATCGACCGGCTCCTGCCTGCATCTAGAGTATTAAGTTCATAAGAACAGAGTAACACCTTAAGCAAGATGACATGATGTAGAGGGATAAACTCAAGCAATATGATATAAACCCCATCTTTTTATCCTCGATGGCAACAATACAATACGTGCCTTGCAACCCTTTCTGTCACCGGGTAAGGACACCGCAAGATTGAACCCAAAGCTAAGCACTTCTCCCATGGCAAGAAAGATCAATCTAGTAGGCCAAACCAAACTGATAATTCAAAGAGACTTGCAAAGACAATTCAATCATACATAAAAGAATTCAGAGGAGATTCAAATATTTCTCATAGATAAACTTGATCATAAACCCACAATTCATCAAATCTCGGCAAACACACCGCAAAAAGAGATTACATCGAATAGATCTCCACAAGAGAGGGGGAGAACATTGTATTGAGATCCAAAAAGAGAGAAGAAGCCATCTAGCTAATAACTATGGACCCGAAGGTCTGTGGTAAACTACTCACAGCTCATTGGAAGGGCTATGGTGTTGATGTAGAAGCCTTCCGTGGTGGATTCCCCCTCCGGCGGAGCGCCGACGATGGCTCCAAGATGGGATCTCACGGATACAGAAGGTTACGGCGGTGGAAGTTGTGTTTCGGGTGCTCCCTGGATGTTTTCGGGGTACGTAGGCTTATATAGGAGGAAGAAGTACGTCGGTGGCCGCCCAAGGGGCCCACGAGATAGGGGGCGCACCCGTCTATCTCGCGGCCTCCTCGGCTGCTTCTTGACTTGCACTCCAAGTCCTGTGGATCACGTTTGTTCCAAAAATCATGCCTCCGAAGGTTTCATTCCGTTTGGACTCCGTTTGATATTCTTTTTCTTCAAAATACTGAAATAGACAAAAAAAACAGCAATACAGGCTGGGCCTCCGGTTAGTAGGTTAGTCCCAAAAATGATATAAATGTGTAAAATAAAGCCCATAAACATCCAAAAGGTGTAACATAATAGCATGGAACAATCAAAAATTATAGATACGTTGGAGACGTATCAATGGGCTCTTTTGTCTTGGGCACAAACAAACAATTACTACTAGTATAGTGGAGACACTCTACAGCGACCCAGAAAAACAATTACTGCTAGTACAGTGGATACACTACTGCTTCTGGCGACTCCGAGGTCATCGAAACGTCTTCGGCTACTGAATGTCGTTTTAGTTTGGTTCACCGACATGCGGGCCATGCAGCGTGTGGGCCAAAATGCCATCCACCAAATTAGAAGGTGGTATGCAGGGGGAGAGTCACCCCAGTCTTAGTGCGACTGTAACGAGCCGTCGTATCACAAAACCCCACCTCCCCGCAGTCTAAGTTTGACATGTGAAGCAACCATCATTTCACTCTTTGTTGAATCCCCTTCTCCCTCACCGTCTTCAAGAAAGCCAACACTCGCATCTTCCATTATTCTTCTCCCCCAAGGAAGGGAAGGTAAGTGGATCCGTGATGTTGGTATATTTTCTTCCAGAAAAAAGAACTTTTGCAAAGTAGTAACCGATCCTCACTCTCTTTTTTGTTTCGTTGTCGTTGCGATTATGTTTTCCTTTCAGCTGACTCCTATTCGTCAGTTTCATGATGGATCAAGGAGAACCAGGCAAAGATCTGTCGATGTTGGAGCAGACGCGGGAGGTTGATCCCCACGAGACAGAGAGCTCCAAGAAGATGGAGGCCGCCATCGAGCCGACCCCAGATACGCTCACGACCACTACTGAGATGGTCAACGCCTCGTTTGAGGTTACAACCCCCGTGGCCCTGCAGGAGCAGTTTTCCTCCTTCGAGGATGTGTCCCCCCCCCCCCACTGAGCTGCCCAAGGTGATTTTCTTCTTTGCCGATCTCGATTGTGTTTTTTCATCTAAGTATGTGCTGATAAATAATGCAAAGTTTTAGTAGCTTTGATGCCATGCTACCTTCCCTATCATGCATACTTTTGACCCTACATAGTGGTTTAAATAACTTGTGTTTTTTATATTGGAAAGTAATTCATAATTTGTTTCTATTTCGATTAGAGCCTTGATGCAGACACAGATTGTGGGGTTGTACATGTCACTCGCTATGAGGCGGATGACCTGAATATACGCAGTGGGAAAACAAAGTTGTTAGGTTGTTGGATCCTGGAAGCCAGTTGCACTTATACCAAAGTCAAGATGTATTTCAGCCACACTGTTTTCAGGCATGTTGTGCAGGGTGTAGTGAAGCACAAGAAGTTCAAAGCTACTCCTTCCTTTGCGAGGCATACTGTTCTTGTCAATCTTACCTAGGAAGATGATGTGGCATGCCTCGACAAACAAGTTTATGAGTGGCAAAGCCCAAAGGTTATCTTCAAGAAGGTTGACAGGATTGAGCTGCTGCTAGACGTCTTTGATGATGTTCATGGCAAGGTCTGTCTTGTGTCCATCCCCAATTAGATTGAGGCATGAAATAGTTTGCCCATCTAGTGTTTAAAAGTAGTTTGGATTGTGTCTAATTATCCTAACCTAGCCTATTATCGAACCCTCTGGGGCTAGTACTCTGTTTGAATCTGTCTATGGGAACTACCGCTACTTTTGTGTGCCCGTGAACCATGTGAGAATCATCATAATTGTTGCCGAAATAGATGCGTCCTCACTAGTTTTTTCATGTAATATGGCATGGTAAGACATAAGTTGTCATGATTTATCATACAAGCGGTGTGTGTGTTTAAAGGAATAGAGTACTTGTTCGAGAATTGTGCGCTGGCGTATCATAGGGGACGTCCATACATAGGGTACGTAAGGCTGGTTAAGTACTTGTAAACACTGTTGCTGCTCCCCTACTTGTAAGCAGTTGTGCAAAACACAACACATTGTCTCAGCTTGCTTCAACACTAGAAAAAGTCGGCTATCTTGTTATAGTGGTCCATCAGTTAACTGAGGCCACAACGTAAATTCCAAACCTTCACACGCTAGTCCAGCATTCATGTGGAGCATTCAAATCAAACTCGGCTTCATAAAATACTTGAAAAGCATAAGTTCAACAATTTTATACATCTCAATGATTCATTGAACATAACAAACATTTACTAGTGCACAACAAAAGACAAAGTTGTGAGAAGGTTTACAAACCAGGAAAAATCAAGCAAGGCTTCTCTGAGCAAATGGCCTTCCTAGGTAGACTTTAATTTCCTGGAGTTCACTCTAGTTTTTCTTGTTGCCACTATCCAGGGTTAGATTCTCTCATTCCAGAACAACCAATTATAATTGTGTTCTCAGTTGGAATGCTGAACTGAACCATGTAGTGTACTGACCATCTAAACTTCTTGTGCAGTTCCACTAAATTTAAGCACCACTATTTGCAGAAATAAGCATACCACAATGCCTCTTGTCTATGCACCTGTCCCAAAAACCTCCGTGCAACCATGCCAGCTAGTCCTCTGTCATCCTTGATCTGGAGAAAGTGCATTCCCGACTAGGATGCAGTTGTTTTCGCTCATCCCTGCACTGCAATCAGGAAGTAAATGTACGAATCAGCTTCTTTTAGATTGCGTTGGTCATTCTACCTAGTTACTACCAATGTAGGAATACTTGGAAGACGGGAGGTTAGACGACGTCAGCTAGGAATAGCCATCTCATTTTGTGCAGTTCTACTAAAACCGAGGTGTGTACTTTTGATTACACAAATAGAAACGATATGGAGACAGACATCCTTGTTTGCGCAAATATAAAATATGGCTATTTAAGCACTGACCGTTATTTGAAGTGGCATATGATTAATAGCAGCATCTACTGTGTTATAATTGGCACTACATTGATAGTATGAAAAGGTGCCATTAAGTAAGAAGTAACATCACATCACATCAACACTGCCACTAGATTAACATGCAAAACAATAGCATTAGTATTACTGTCATGAGAGTATCACATGGTCAGTAAATGTTCAATCAAATTTGTGCAGTTCCACCGGGATGAAGCAATGTTAGCTGTGTGAGATTTAACTGTATCTGCAAAAACACAATTCATGGTGGTGTCATTGCTTCAATTTATCAACGACACTAGACTGATAGCAGCATTACTTAATAGTTACATTAGGTGGCATTGCTTCATGCTTCATGCTTCATGTGATTTTACATTAACGGTAGTGATAAGGGCATAGGGACAGCAGGGGCATAAAGTGGTGAGGCAGATGTGGTTGCCGAGAGCGGCAAACATTCACGCAACATGTCTGCATTTGTCCCATTTTTTATCTCCTCTACGACATTTTCCTATGTGAGCACATAAAATTTAAACCTGCTCATTCTCATTTGCGTTGTCTCTGCAACACACCGCACTTTCTTTCCTTTTTCGACCAAGAGACAGGTCCACTTCCGCCCACCCTTTGTCACCCACCCCGCTTTCTTCGCCTTTTCAGCTTTCCCCGGTTGGGTAGCAAGTACCTACTACTTTCCCCTGTTTCCTCTTAAAACCAAGTCCTAGATTCATGCTATGGATTTCCCACTTTCTTCCCTGTTTGAACCAACTCTTAGATTCGACTGTGTGAACTAGCTTTACCTCTAATAATAGTAGAAGTCTAGGTGGCTTTGGACGGAAGTAGAAAAAGATCCACACTCAGCCGCATGGGGAGCTGGGGCAGTAGAGCAAGGCCGGTTTCGAAGGAAGATATTCCTGAGGGTTGTTGGGATGTGGCAAAACGGCATCGGGAGGCTGCATCTTGGCCACAATACCGCAGGGAGGAAGAAGGGGTCGGAGGCCCTCCCGAGCCAGTGCTGTCTTGGAGAGAACGGCACGGCCGCCGGTCGGGACGCACAGGCAGCTATTGGTCTCCTCCCTCGCCGCCGACGACCGTGTGAATGATGCACCTACACCTGTGCCCTGACTGAGGTGGTCCGGCCGGATTTGTGACCAGGGTGAGCAAAGAGAGAGAGAGAAAGAGAAAGAGAGAGAGAGAGAGAGAGAGAGAGAGAGAGGCCACATATGTCTTGTTTAGATCTGGAGAGCATGAGAGAGTCAAAGAGAGGAACCCTAAGAAAGCAAGCGTTGAGGCTCCAACTTATATATATAGTGGAGTGATTTGGTTGTAGTAACCGTTATTAAATTGAATACGCGTGCACTATTTTCATTTAAAGTTCAAGTAAAAATAAAACTCGATCAATAACGTGCCACCGCTTCCAGGTCGCACTATCGAATCACCATGTCCAGGATGCACTATGTACTGTATCATTCACGTGTGGTCTCCGACCCTCCATCAAGTTGAAAAATGTCAATTGGGATGCCTCTTTGTAAACAAATGCGCTCCTAGCTTCAAAAAAATGCACTCCTATGTGTAACCGCGAGTGGGTGTGAGCCAACTAGTGTGTGCGTGCACCGCTTCTCTTTGTGAGAGTATAATATACAACGCCCAAAGAACGTTCGCCACAAGAGTAATAGTATAAGTGTGTGGCGTGTGAGTTAAATAAAAGGTGCATGGCGTCTTTTATTTCTTAGAAGTTCTGAGGGTTGGGTGTGAAGAGCAGATATGTGTGTGACGTCTACCTACAGATAGATGGTGGGTGTGAGAGGACTCGGGAGAGTAGAGACTCATGAGGGTGCGTGTGTGTATGAGACAGTGGGGGCACATATCAATGCAATGCATGTGTCTGTAAATCATATCTGACAAACATCTACCACAAGCCGTTTCCTAACAAACGCTGAAAGAACCATTAGATCAGCATCTGACAGTGTCAGTTTTGCCATGGCATTTAACAGAACGGCCACTCCTCCGACACACAAATCTTCCACGTGAGTGTTAGCAACTGATGTGTGCTCCTCCCTCCGTTCCAAAATGTAGTGCATACAGCTCTATTGAAAATTCAAACCTCACAAACTTTTACCAAGTTTTCGTATACCAAAAGGCACATATAGAATACCCAGTATATATCATTTCATTCATCTTCGAGAGGTAACTATAAAAATGGGGGAGGAGTGTACAAAGAAATACTGTCGTATCACCTACAACAATTTCAACCATCCTTTGGTGTGGAGGAATATCATAGGAACTCTATATGATATGATTTTTATAGGATTTTTTCCTTTAGAGCCAATTGGATCATAGGAATAGATCCATATACTCCACATTTCAAAGGAAAATAAACATGATATGATTTTTATAGCTTTAGAGCCACTTGGTTCATATGAATGGATTCCTATACTCCCACAATTTCAAAGGAAAATAAACATTAGCCTAGATTCAATAGAAAAGTTCCTATGATGTGAACCAAATGACATCTCTTTTCCACCCTCCTCATAGGAATTGAGATAGATGTTGTTGGCATTCTAGGAACTAGGGTACACAGACCTGTCTGCCTGCGGTCTATGGAGTGGCTCCATCGACGGCCTGGTACGGCCTCTTCAACCACGACAAGACAAGACCCTCGCAAGGGGCCAAGCCTCGCAAGGCGGGCGACATCAAGACCTCCTGAGGGAGTGGCCTCCTCAGGTAGCCTCATGACGGGGCGGAGATTTCTATGCAAGACCCGGCCTCATGAGGCTAAAATGGCATCAGCCATGATGACCAAGGCCAGGCGTGCGCCAGTGAGCGCAGAGCAGCAGGTTTCCTCTTCGGTGCAAAGGAGGCAAGTGCAGGTGCAGAGTCCTAAGGGCGCGAGAGATGGGGGCTTCTCATGAGACGTCTCAACACTCTGCCAACACCTTCGACGCCAACAACCACCGGTCATAGTCAACCTATTTCAGACGCAATTATGCTAACCTTGGTTCGCAGGTGAATCTCGCCACAACAGCGTATCTCGAGACGCTGGACCGGCCCAGAGCAGGAGGAGCGCCCTGGGAGCCGCATGGAGGGAGCCCGGTGACAGTGTCCTGGACTAGGGGGTACTCACCACGTCATCTCCCGATCAGTTAGATTGGGCCGAGGACCCCCATGACCGCATACTCATGGGCCAGTTCGGACAACCCCTGCCGCATACAAGGAAGACTCCACAAGACTTGGCGCCCAAGACAAGGACTCTCCTAAACCCTAGGCCTCTGGTGTCTTGTATAAACCGAGGCTAGGCTAGTTAATAGACAATCTCATATTCATTACAACAATCTCGTGGTAGATACGTGTACTCTGTACTACACCCCATATGAATACAATCAAAAGTAGCATGTAGGGTATTATCACTTCGAGAGAGCCCGAAGCTGGGTAAAACCCCGTGTCCATGTTACCATCGCTCCAAGACGCCTAGCTTAGGACCCCTACTACGAGATATGCCAGATATTGAACCGACATTAGTGCTTTCATTAAGAGCCTGCTAGGCGTCGTCACAGATCGACGACATAAATAAGGAGTCATGATTTCAATTCGATCTATTTCGTCTACATTAGATTCCTTTTGCAATTATTATTTGTAGTCTTGTGCTATTTTATTTGCAGACTAGATTTGATCTCAAGCGCCGCTAGGCGATCCGGATATACTAGGCGAACCGAGGCCTCCGCCGGACATGCATGCATCGTGCAGCGCCGGCCCTACCTCACTGGAGATCAGGAGATCAGGCAAACAAGACATGTGCGTAGAGATCGACTAGAAGCCAGCCTTGCCCGACGTATGCGGCGCTAGGTCCCGAGAAGCAAAAGTCGAAGACAGGCCAGTACCATGCGGTAGAGCCGAGGATGCTCCTGCACGGCAAGAGTCCTCCAAGGAGATCCTTCCCTTTTGTCTTTTTCCTTCTATATGCAGTTTCCTTTTTTAATTCTGCACAAGCATGGTTTCCAAAGTATAGCAGCTCAATTAGTACTGGTACCATGGCTTTCAGGTACCGGTGGATCCCTATGAAAGATCAAAGTAATCTGAACACGGATCAGTTCGTCTATTTGCTTCAATATACTACGATCATCCCCAAACATCTAGGTGATATTTTTCCAATACTAATGGCGTATGTTCTTTACTATTAATTTTTGAGGATTTATTACTTCAGCCGTCTATCTTTTTCATAGATCGCTCAATATGGCGTACAACTTGGCCTCGCCGCTACCGCTCCGTGTCAAACATCGTCTACCAGGGGCTTTGAGTGTCGCGACTATCTTGGTCACGACATCGACAACTTGATATCGTTGTCCCGCGAATTCGGACCGAGCTACGATGGCACCATTGCGTCACCACCCTCACAAGCAGACCTCGGCACCCAGGCTATATTTCTTAAATTATTTATTTTGCATAAATAAATTATACAAAAGAATTTTTTTACTTCCGTCCTACGTTGCTTTATGTTTGCAGTAAATTAATAGTGGCTGCTTCGGGCAGCCCATTAGCTACTCATGAATGTACTAGCAAGGGAAGTACTGCTTGTGCTAAATTGATCACGTTTTTCATATTTAATTGATAGATATCCTCTTTTTACTTGGATATACTAATCCATCTTGGATTACTAATTCAATAGTCCTTTTTTGGCCATTATTGCCACCACATGCTCGGCGTTAGTTCTGGCTTGATCGGCTTCCCAGGGGCGCACGCGTAGCAACGCGTACATGGAGCGGCGGCAGCACATCCCGAGTGACCACATGGAGATGAGGACCTCCGAACACACATCTGGGAGATTTCTTTTCTCCAGCTCCTAGTTGGTCGCTGGTCTTCAGCTACTTTTTGCTGAAAATTGCATAAGCGTATAACCATATCAATTATACTAGTTTTGCAACCAGTCCCGGTCATCGCCGTCGAACAGGTTCTATTTTTTCCTAACTATTCGGTTAACTCCTAAAATTATTGCACACAGAATGTTTTCTGTTGTTTTGCACTACATTATGTTTCCAGGAATATTTTGTCGACACTTGTGCACAACGTCGGCCTAACCGGCGTCTGACCGTCACCGAGGCTGGCCGAGCTATGTCGACATCATCGCGCAATGCCCCGCCGACATTGGCTTCGATGCCAGGCCATATCTCTTTAAGAATGTTTGGCGTAAATTAATTATGCGACGATTTTTTATACATATTTATATTATTATTATTTTTGGACTGCACTATTTTACGTGTGCAGGTAATCAACTCGAACGCGTCACGCGGTCAACCCTATGGCGTCGCCTCGGCACGCGTCCCTATGCTAACGACTTCGGCTGCATCACGCGTTCACCTTGGTATGCGGACGTCATCATCACGCCTCGGCCGGACCGGGGGCTTCGCCTTACCACATCGGCCCAGCCGTGTCTTTACTCCGGAGTGCCGAACTCCTTGCTCGGACTTCTCGGGCTTGGGGGCAGGGACCTCGGCCATGCCGAGGACTGCGAATCTTGTCGGATCTGTCACAGATAAATGGGCGTTTTCGTCCCGCCACATGCCCGAATCGCGTCATCAACACCGAGCACATTAACCAGCTCAGTCGCTTTCATGCTCAAAAACTTTCAGTTCTAAATTTTGTTCGGTTCGACCAAGCATTTTACTTTTTTGGCAAAAAGTTGTTTGTGAAAAAAATTCCTTGTCATAACTTTGTTTGTGACACACAAATTCAAATACCCTGTTTACTTGGGGGCTTCCTTTTTGAAGCCTTTCCTCTTGCAAATGATTATACTTGTACGGCTTCGTTCCTTGTCTGTGTATTACGCCACAATATGCACCATGTTGACTTAAGCGATTTGCAAGCTGGGTTGCCTTGCTCCTGTGTTTACCCCTATGTTCCCGATTGTTCGGCTAGGGAGTAAAGGGAGCACCTCAGACTGGGTGAAGCCGAAAGCTAGCGCTCTTACTGTTTCCAATAATGGTCGGCACACAATGGAACTCATGAGTACAAAAAATCTATTGCACAAGTCTCATAAGTAACAATGAGCATCCGAAGAGAGGTTTCGGTGGGGGTACAATTTTCTTCAAAGATGCTTCTTACACTGTCAGTAATATAGCATAAGTTCCCTGAGCGCGCTTTGTCTGTTACAGCTTTATGGCCAGATTGCCTGGTTATTGGAAACACCATCGATATTCTCGACAGGTGGAGTACATAACACTTTTCGGCCCTTGGCCGAAGAGGGAGAAGTCGACGGTCGGTTAAGACGCGTTTAAAGTTCAGGTGAACACATATATGATATAAGTACCTCGGTACATACACTCATTATACATAAAATTCTTTTACCCAAGTCACTCGGGGGCTCTTAAATTTATGTGAGCTGTTTTATAATAAGTGTTCTTATTCTTAGTCATTGCAAAGTGTTTTTTCTATCACTCCTTTTTTCTGAGCGAGTGTGTGGTCAATAGCCGGGAAGCCTAATTTCTCTCTCAAAGCTGCTAAAGTTTGCTAAACTGGCCTTCGAGATAGGAGGTTGAAGCTGTAGGCTGACCCGCTTGAAGTCTTGAGATAGGGTGTGTCATGTTAAAGCACGACAGAAGCACACTTTTTTCTAAGACCAATTTTCCGATTGGCACCGAACAATTGATCTAGTTCGGACGTTGAGTTTTTACTGACGTTTTTTGGTTTTCCAATCCTATGGCACTTTTCAACTATTTGTGTGTTTTCCACATGAGTCTCGCAGTGCAACGCCGGACACCTTTAGAGATTCGGCAAAAATTCTTGGATATTGCTATATAGGCATCAGTTTCAAATTGTGTCTTAGGTCAATAGTTGGGTTGCCCGGCTCCTGTGCTTGCCTCCTACGTTCCGATTTGTTCAGCTAGGTGTGCAAAGGGAGAACCACTGCGATTGTGCTTCCAGCTCGCATGGTTAAGCACCTCAGTGGAGAAAGCTGAAAACTGACTATCACAATAAGCGTAAACTGGTCAGCAGTCCGATGACTATATTAAATGACGGGCCATTCATAACATTGGCCGAAGTGTTTACGGCTTGACCTCGGCTGTCGCCGAACACTAACCGGGGCGTTACTTGCTGGCCTCCCAACTTTAAGCTCCTATGACTAAGTGAAAGTTATAAAGCCCGCATATATGATTGCCTCGTTTCCATCAACACAACCTCCTTAGGGCACCGAGACGTCGGCTAAGGGTTGTTTTGTTACTATGGAAACACCCTGTGTAGCATCTACAAGGGGGTAGAAGCCGACGATGGGCCACTTTCAGATTATAAACGGTCGCAACGGAAGTGAAAATTTGGGTTCATTTAGACCATAGAGTTTGGAAGCTTTCCCCAAACTAAATCCTCAGTATTTTCCTCCCACATTGATCGGAGTTGAGGTTTCATGATCATGCTTAGCATGACAACCCAAAGAAAGGAACCGATAGCGGGACTATTTTCTTTGGATGATGTTTCTTATGTTAAACAATAATATAACATGTCTCTTTGCATACCTTTGTTTATAAAACCATATGGCTAGATTGCCTTGTTTGTCGTAAATCTTTGCCCTTGTAAAGGCTTTATAAAGTAGGACAAACACTCCTCGGCTATGGGCCAAGGAGGTGGAAGCCGATGGTCGGTCAACAAAGTTTTGTACAATGCGGATCCAAGCATTGATGATGTAAAGTACTTGGATACACTACAAAAAAATACACTTCTGTGATGATACGTGTTTGTCACAGTAGGTCACGTTTTTTGTCATGCATGTACATCCATGACAATTTTATGACAGAATCAAGATAGTCATTCCCGTGCTGTCGTAGAAGTGTTCCATGACATTACCAAAATTATCATCACGGAAGTGTCCACTTCCATGACAATAAATCGCGCATCACAGAAGTGCTTTCGTCAAGGGTGACACACATGTAGTATCCACCGTAACGGAACGCTGTTAAGCTATCGGGTCCGGTTTTGGATCCGATAACCCGTTAACAGCCGGGACCAATGGGGATTTTCCACGTGAAACATCATCATTGGCCGCAGGAAACACATGTTACCTCACTGTTGGAACAGATGTCATCCACTCATTGGACAGGAGGCGCCTATGATAGGTCGACACGTGGCATGGCCCAACAGTGGCCCATTCTGGTGAAAAAGGCTGGCCCAGTAAAAATTAGCAGGCCGGCCCATATAAGGCCTACTTGTGTCAGTTCCATTTAAGCCCACGACCCATATGAGATGTGCCAATTAGGCCCGTCAACGGCCCGTTAAAGATTTGACACCATTGCAGCCCATCGTCAGTTCGAGCCTGTTAACAACCCGCTATATATTTGGGCTCAATATCGGCCTGATGAGATTTCGGCCTGTTAACGGCCCATTTAATGGATGGGCCAATTTTCAGGATGTACATCTTTCGGCCTTTTAGCGACCCATTTAAATGTTGGGCTAATTTCCGCCCCGTGGTGTCTTTCAGCCTGTTGACGACCCATAAATCTGATGGGCCATTTGTAGTCGAACCTGAGTTTTGGCCTTTTAGCGGCCCATTTAAGTGTTGGGTCAATATCTGGCCCGGTGTCACTTTCAGCATGTTGACGGCCCATAAATCAGTTGGGCCATTTGTAGTTGGACCTGAGTTTTGGCCTTTTAGTGACCCATTTAAGTGTTGGGCCAATTCCCAGCCCTGTGTGCCTTTCGGCCTGTTAACGGACCATAAATGAGTTGGGCCATTTGTAGTCGGACCTTAGTTTTGGCATTTTAACAGCCCATGCCCGTCATGGTCCAATACCAGCCCGGTTTCTCTTTCGGCCTGCTAAAGGCCCACAACATAGTTGGGCCATTTACAATACGACCTGACTTTCGGCCTGTTAGCGGCCCATGCTCTTCATGGTCCAGTACAAACCCGCTGTCTCTTTCGGCCTGCTAAAGGCCTACAGTATAGTTGGGCCATATGTAGCCCAAACTTAGTAACGGCCTGTTAACGGCCCGTGAAATAAATTGGGGCCACCTGTTGCCCGCTTCGATGTCGGCCTGTTAACGACCCGGGAGGTAAGAGGGCCGACCATTAACTTTCGGCCTAGTAACGGCCCATTAACTTAATGGGCCCACTAAAGTCTGTACATGTCTTTAGGCCAAATTAGATAATTTGAGCCCATTACGACGAGCAATTATGCACAGGACCAAAACTGATCAAGCAAAGGTACGACATACAGGGAATAATGTTGCACATCCAGCATATATTACAGGAAATTACATCCACTTGGCAATCAAAGATTGATGCCAGTGCAAATAAATGAGCAGAACCTAGCCATCTACAACGTCACAATCTGCAACCTCAGCACAGATGACGCCCATAAGCATGTGGGCAAGTTCTTGCTACTTTGCTACACTGTCTCTGAAAACATTGATCAGTTGTTGTGTCGCAGGACTCTGCACCTCTGATTCATCCACCATTTCCATCATTGCTTCAGCCATTAATTGGTTCACAAACATACATTTATTCCATTGCATTCGAGACAGAGGATACTAAATAGATTCAGATGGCGATTTTGGCAGGCTTGTATTATTGATAGTGGAGAGTGTCTCGACCACTACATCATAACATAAATTAGTACGGGAACCAAATAGATTAATCAATAGTTATTGCCATATTACCTGGCCTAGATTTACTGGAAAGAAACAATGGGGTTGCCTTGCTGTTTTCAGAGTTTGTCTTCTCATCTTCAGCAGCCTGCACAAAATTAACACACTAGCATTGCTATCATCGGCCAAGTCAGATAATAGGAAAGCAACATTGACACAACAAACGTTTGGGCAACTAGCCTATACCAAATTAACCCAATATGGCACAGCTATCATCAGCCAGGTAAGGTAGTACGAAAGCAACATTGACACAATGAATGAATGGGCAACTAGAGAAGCACTACAATTCAGTAATGTGCGTGATATGAGATAGTACATTCATGCAGCTCAGTATGCAAAACTACCAGGCAGTTTTCCTTACAAAAATCAACATTAGCGCCTTTAACATTTTGCTACTACTAATTTTAGATCAGATAAAGGTTAGATTCACGCCGATTAACAAAATACATGTTGATGTAAAAATATAGTGATATACAACAGGTACTTACATTAGCATTGGAGCACAGAGAATTCCCGCAAGATATTTTCCTCGAATACGATCCCTATGGAGGAAGTCTTCTATCGTTTAACCTTATTTTCTAAAAGAGAGATGGGTAAGAAACATGTAGAAAATATGATCAGAATGCTATAAAATTTCATGATGCGAGGATACGCACACGCTTCTTAGAATGGAGTTGAAATTCTTTTGCTGGACTGGAGCGGACTAGCTCTTTGGCCACCGGAATCTGCTTATTATCAGTGGGAGTTGGGTTTCTCTGTGCTGGAGTAGTATCTATGAAAAATGGAGTTGGTTTATTATCTCTTGGCGTTTGGATCTTTTGCAAAGAGCTGGTTTGTAACCCTTCAGATTCTAACATAGCCGTCTTCCCCTTGCATGCCTTATATAGAAGAATGGTGATTCAGTTATAAAACATGCTACAACAGAGATGGAATAGGTAATGAAGAATAGAAAGGCATGACACATTGACATGTATTTCCTCCATCCAGAAATAAATGGATGGTCTAGGCGTATTTCAGTTCTAGATACATCCAGTTTTATCCATTTCCGTGACATTTAATCCGGATGGAGGGAGTATGATGTAAGAGCTAGGGATACGACAGGACAACACAGTAAAAAAACACTGAAAACCCCATTGTAGAACCAAAGTATTCAAATCCACTGATATGAGATAGTACACTCATGCAGCTCAGGATGCAAAACTACCAGGCAGTTTTCCTTACAAAAATCAATAGTGTGGCCTTTAATCTTACATGTTGCTACAACTAAATTTAGATCGGATAAAGGTTGGATTCACGCCGATTAACAAAATACATGCTGATGTAAAAATATAGTGATATACAACAGGTACTTACATCTACATTGGAGCACAGAGAATTACTGCAAGAATCTTTCCTCATAAATGATACCATTGCAGAAATTATTCTATCTGTTAAGCTTATTTTCTAAAAGAGAGATGGGTAAGAAACATGTAGAAAATATGATCAGCATGCTATAAAATTTCATGATGCAAGGATACGCACACGCTTCTTAGAATTTAGTTGACATATTTTTGCTGGACTGGAGCGGACTATTTCTTTGGCCACTGGAATCTGCTTATGATCAGTAGGAGTTGGGTTTATCTATGCTGGAGCAGTATCTATAAAAATTGGAGTTGGTTTATTATCTCCTGGTGTTTGGATCTTTTGCAAAGGCCTTGTTTGTAACCCTTCAGATTCTAACATAGTCGTCTTCCCCTTGCATGCCTTGTATAGAAGAATGGTGCTTTAATTATAAACATGAGACAACAGAGAGATGGAATAGGTACTGAAGAATATAAAGGCATGACATATTGACATGTATTCCCTCCATCCGGAAAAAATGGATGGGTCTAGGCGTATTTCAGTTCTAGATACATCCTTTTTTATCCATTTCGGCAACATGTAATCTGGACGGAGGGAGTATGGTGTAAGAGCTAGGGATACGACTGGACAACACAGCAAAAAAACACTAGTTGAATGTAAAACTATATGCTAGCGGAATACGTATAGAAATAACTAAGGCAACATACACATGTATGATTGGGACAATAAGATGGCATTGCAACAAAGCACTAGAATAACACTTCAATGTAAAAAAACATGGTATGGTAGACAGATGAATTCCATACTGATGAATAACAATGCATAAGATATTCAGAAGCATGATGTCCAAATTAAGCAGATGGCATTGCGATAGAGTAGAATGATAGTACTTGAATTTGAAAACATGTTATCATGAATGGAATTGTTGGAAATATGCCCTAGAGGCAATAATAAAATGATTATTATTATATTTCCTTGTTCATGATAATTGTCTATTATTCATGCTATAATTGTGTTATCCGGAAATCGTAATACATGAGTGAATACATAGACCACAACATGTCCCTAGTAAGCCTCTAGTTGACTAGCTCGTTGATCAACAGGTAGTCATGGTTTCCTCACTATGGACATTGGATGTTGTTGATAACGGGATCACATCATTAGGAGAATGATGTGATGGACAAGACCCAATCCTAAGCATAACACAAGATCGTGTAGTTCATTTGCTAGAGCTTTTCTAATGTCAAGTATCATGTCCTTAGACCATGAGATCATGTAACTCCCGGATACCGTAGGAGTGCTTTGGGTGTACCAAACGTCACAACATAACTGGGTGGCTATAAAGGTACACTACAGGTATCTCCGCAAGTGCCTGTTGGGTTGACACGGATCGAGACTGGGATTTGTCACTCCGTATGACAGAGAGGTATCTCTGGGCCCACTCGGTAATGCATCATCATAATGAGTTCAATGTGACCAAGTGGTTGGTCACGGGATCATGCATTACGTTACGAGTAAAGTGACTTGCTGGTAACGAGATTGAACAAGGTATTGGGATACCGACGATCGAATCTCGGGCAAGTAATGTACAGATTGACGAAGGGAATTGAATAAGGGATTACTTGAATCCTCGACATCGTGGTTCATTCAATGAGATCATCGTGGAACATGTGGGAGCCAACATGGGTATCCAGATCCCGCTGTTGGTTATTGGCCGGAGACCTGTCTTGGTCATGTCTGCATGATTCCCGAACCCGTAGGGTCTACACACTTAAGGTTTGGTGACGCTAGGGTTGTAGAGATATTAGTATGCGGTAACCCGAAAGTTGTTCAGAGTCCCGGATGAGATCCCGGACGTCACGAGGACTTCCGGAATGGTCCAGAGGTGAAGAATTGTATATAGGAAGCCCAGTTTCGGCCATCGGGAAAGTTTCGGGGGTCACTGGTATTGGTGGGGCCACCTATCCCAGAGGGCCACGTGGTCTGAAGAGGGAAGGGAACCAGCCCCTGGTGGGCTGGTGCACCCCCTTGGGCATCCCCTGCGCCTAGGGTTGGAAACCCTAGGGGTGGGGGGGCACCCCACTTGGCTTGGGGGGCAAGTCCCCCCCCCCTAGGCCCCCCCCTTGAGATGGGATCTCTAGGGGGGCGGCGCACCCCCTAGGACCCCTATATAAAGATGGGGGAGGGAGGGCAGCCATACCCTAGTCCCTGGCGCCTCCCTCTCCCCACGTACCACCTCTCCCTCTCACTGAGCTTGGCGAAGCCCTACCGAGATCGCCGCTACTTCCACCACCACGCCGTTGTGCTGCTGGATCTCCATCAACCTCTCCTTCCCCCTTGCTGGATCAAGAAGGAGGAGACGTATTCCCCAACCGTACGTGTGTTGAACGCGGAGGTGCTGTCTGTTCAGCACTAGGATCTTCGGTGATTTGGATCACGACGAGTACGACTCCCTCAACCCCGTTCTCTTGAACGCTTCCGCTCGCGATCTACAAGGGTATGTAGATGCACTCCTCTCTCTCGTTGCTATATGACTCCATAGATTGATATTGGTGAAGCGTAGAATTTTTTTTATTTTCTACAACGTTCCCCAATAGTGGCATCATGAGCTAGGTCTATGCGTAGTTTCTTTGCATGAGTAGAACACAATTTTGTTGTGGGCGTAGATGTTGTCAATTTTCTTGCCACTACTAGTCTTATCTTGTTTCGGCGGCATCGTGGGATGAAGCGGCCCGGACCGACCTTACACGTACGCTTACGTGAGACAGGTTCCACCGGATGACATGCACTAGTTGCATAAGGTGGCTAGCGGGTGTCTGTCTCTCCCACTTTAGTCGGATCGGATTCGATGAAAAGGGTCCTTATGAAGGGTAAATAGAAATTGGCATATCACGTTGTGGCTTTTACGTAGGTAAGAAACGTTCTTGCTAGAACCCTATTGCAGCCACATAAAAACATGCAACAACAATTGGAGGACGTCTAACTTGTTTTTGCAGCATATGCCTTGTGATGTGATATGGCCAAAAGGTTGTGATGAATGATATATATGTGATGTATGAGATCATGTTCTTGTAATAGGAATCACGACTTGCATGTCGATGAGTATGACAACCGGCAGGAGCCATAGGAGTTGTCTTAATTATTGTATGACCTGCGTGTCAATGAATAAATGCCATGTAATTACTTTACTTTATTGCTAAACCGTTAGCCATAGTAGTAGAAGTAATAGTTGGCGAACAACTTCATGGAGACACGATGATGGAGATCATGATGATGGAGATCATGGTGTCATGCCGGTGAGGAAGATGATCATGGCGCCCCGAAGATGGAGATCAAAGGAGCAATATGATATTGGCCATATCATGTCACTATTTGATTGCATGTGATGTTTATCATGTTTTTGCATCTTATTTGCTTAGAACGACGGTAGTAAATAAGATGATCCCTCATAATAATTTCAAGAAAGTGTTCCCCCTAACTGTGCGCCGTTGCGAAAGTTCGTTGTTTCGAAGCACCACGTGATGATCGGGTGTGATAGATCCCAACGTCCACATACAACGAGTGTAAGACAGATTTACACATGCAAAACACTTAGGGTGACTTGACGAGCCTAGCATGTACAAACATGGCCTCGGAACACAAGAGACCGAAAGGTCGAACATGAGTCGTATGGAAGATATGATCAACATGGAGGTGTTCACCGATGATGACTAGTCCGTCTCACGTGATGATCGGACACAGTCTAGTTGAGTCGGATCATGTATCACTTAGATGACTAGAGGGATGTCTAATCTGAGTGGGAGTTCATTAAATAATTTGATTAGATGAACTTAATTATCATGAACTTAGTCTAAAAACCTTTGCAAAATGTCTTGTAGATCAAATGGCCCACGCTCAGGTCAACCTCAACTTCAACGCGTTCCTAGAGAAAACCAAGCTGAAAGATGATGGCAGCAACTATACGGACTGGGTCCGGAACCTGAGGATCATCCTCATAGCTGCCAAGAAAGCATATGTCCTAGAAGCACCGCTAGGTGAAGCACCCATCCCAGAGAACCAAGATGTTATGAACGCTTGGCAGTCGTGTGCTGATGATTACTCCCTCATCCAGTGCGGCATGCTTTACAGCTTAGAACCGGGGCTCCAAAAGCGTTTTGAGAAACACGGAGCATATGAGATGTTCGAAGAGCTGAAAATGGTTTTCCAAGCTCATGCCCGGGTCGAGAGATATGAAGTCTCCGACAAGTTCTATAGTTGTAAGATGGAGGAAAATAGTTCTGTCAGTGAGCACATACTCAAAATGTCTGGGTTGCACAACCGCTTGTCCCAGCTGGACATTAACCTCCCGGATGAGGCAGTCATTGACAGAATCCTTCAGTAACTCCCACCTAGCTACAAGAGCTTTGTGATGAACTACAATATGCAGGGGATGGTGAAAACTATTCCTGAAGTATTTTCAATGCTGAAATCAGCGGAGGTGGAAATCAAAAAGGAACATCAAGTGTTGATGGTCAATAAAACCACTAGTTTCAAGAAAGGCAAGGGTAAGAAGAACTTCAAGAAGGACGGCAAGGGAGTTGCCGCGCCCGGTAAGCCAGTTGCCAGGAAGAAGCCAAAGAATGGACCCAAGCCTGAGACTGAGTGCTTTTATTGCAAAGGGAAGGGTCACTGGAAGCAGAACTGCCCCAAATACTTAGCGGACAAGAAGGCCGGCAACACTAAAGGTATATGTGATATACATGTAATTGATGTGTACCTTACCAGTACTCGTAGTAGCTCCTGGGTATTTGATACCGGTGCGGTTGCTCATATTTGTAACTCAAAATAGGAGCTGCGGAATAAGCGGAGACTGGCAAAGGACGAGGTGACGATGCGCGTCGGGAATGGTTCCAAGGTCGATGTGATCGCCGTCGGCACGCTACCTCTACATTTACCTACGGGATTAGTTTTAAACCTCAATAATTTTTATTTAGTGCTAGCTTTGAGCATGAACATTGTATCTGGATCTCGTTTAATACGAGATGGCTACTCATTTAAATCCGAAAATAATGGTTGTTCTATTTATATGAGAGATATGTTTTATGGTCATGCCCCGCTGGTCAATGGTTTATTCTTAATGAATCTCGAACGTGATGTTACACATATTCATAGTGTGAATACCAAAAGATGTAAGATTGATAATGATAGTCCCACATATCTGTGGCACTGCCGCCTTGGTCACATTGGTGTCAAACGCATGAAGAAGCTCCATACAGATGGACTTTTGGAGTCTCTTGATTTCGAATCATTTGACACGTGCGAACCATGCCTCATGGGTAAAATGACCAAGACTCCGTTCTCCGGAACAATGGAGCGAGCAACCAACTTATTGGAAATTATACATACTGATGTGTGCGGTCCAATGAGCGTTGAGGCTCGCGGTGGCTATCGTTATGTTCTCACTCTCACTGATGACTTAAGTAGATATGGGTATGTCTACTTGATGAAACACAAGTCTGAGACCTTTGAAAAGTTCAAGGAATTTCAGAATGAGGTAGAGAATCAACGTGACCGAAAAATAATGTTCTTACGATCAGATCGTGGAGGAGAATATTTAAGTCACGAATTTGGTATGCACTTAAGGAAATGTGGAATCGTTTCACAACTCACGCCGCCTGGAACACCTCAGTGTAACGGTGTGTCCGAACATCGTAATCGCACTTTATTGGATATGGTGCGGTCTATGATGTCTCTTACCGATTTACCGCTATCATTTTGGGGATACGCTTTAGAGACAACTACATTCACTTTAAATAGGGCACCATCTAAATCCGTTGAGACGACACCGTATGAATTATGGTTTGGTAAGAAACCTAAGTTGTCGTTTCTACAAGTTTGGGGATGCGATGCTTATGTCAAGAAACTTCAACCTGAAAAGCTCGAACCCAAGTCAGAAAAATGCGTCTTCATAGGATACCCTAAGGAAACCATTGGGTATACCTTCTACCTTAGATCTAAAGGCAAGATCCTTGTTGCCAAGAACGGGTCCTTTCTGGCGAAAGAGTTTCTCTCGAAAGAAGTAAGTGGGAGGAAAGTAGAACTCGATGAAGTACTACCTCTTGAACCGGAAAGTAGTGCAGCTCAGGAAGATGTTCCTATGGTGCCTACACCGACTGGAGAGGAAATTAATGATGATAATCAAGGTACTTTGGATCAAGTTGCTACTGAACTTTGTAGGTGCACAAGGACACGTTCCACACCAGAGTGGTATGGCAACCCTGTCCTGGAAATCATGTTGTTAGACAACAGTGAACCTTCGAACTATGAAGAAGCGATGGCGGGCCCAGATTCCAACAAATGGCTTGAAGCCATGCAACCCGAGATAGGATCCATGTATGAAAACAAAGTGTGGACTTTGACAGACTTGCACGATGATCAGCGAGCGATAGAAAATAAATGGATCTTTAAGAAGAAGACGAACACGGATGGTAATGTTACCATCTATAAAGCTCGACTTGTCGCTAAGGTTATCGGCAAGTTCAAGGGGTTGACTATGATGAGACTTTCTCTCCCGTAGCGAAGCTGAAGTCCGTCCGAATCATGTTAGCAATTGCCGCATACTATGATTATGAGATATGGCAAATGGACGTCAAAACGGCATTCCTTAACGGCTATCTTAAGGAAGAACTGTATATGATGCAGCCGGAAGGTTTTGTCGATCCTAAGAATGCTAACAAGGTATGCAAGCTCCAGCGATCCATTTATGGGCTGGTGCAAGCATCTCGGAGTTGGAACATTCGCTTTGATGAGATGATCAAAGCGTTTGGGTTTATGCAGACTTATGGAGAAGCCTGCGTTTACAAGAAAGTGAGTGGGAGCTCTGTAGCATTTCTCATATTATATGTAGATGACATACTTTTGATGGGAAATGATATAGAACTTTTGGACAACATTAAGGCCTACTTGAATAAGTGTTTTTCAATGAAGGACCTTGGAGAAGCTGCTTACATATTAGGCATCAAGATCTATAGGGATAGATCGAGACGCCTCATAGGTCTTTCACAAAGCACATACCTTGATAAGATATTGAAGAAGTTCAATATGGATCAGTCCAAGAAGGGGTTCTTGCCTGTGTTGCAAGGTGTGAAATTGAGCTCGGCTCAATGCCCGACCACGGCAGAAGATAGAGAAAAGATGAGTGTCATCCCCTATGCTCGGCTATAGGGTCTATTATGTATGCCATGCTGTGTACCAGACCTGATGTAAACCTTGCCGTAAGTTTGGTAGGAAGGTACCAAAGTAATCCCGGCATGGAACACTGGACAGCGGTCAAGAATATCCTGAAGTACCTGAAAAGGACTAAGGATATGTTTCTCGTTTATGGAGGTGACGAAGAGCTCGTCGTAAAGGGTTACGTCGACGCTAGCTTCGACACAGATCTGGATGACTCTAAGTCACAAACCGGATACATGTATATTTTGAATGGTGGGGCAGTAAGCTGGTGCAGTTGCAAGCAAAGCATCGTGGCGGGATCTACATGTGAAGCGGAGTACATGGCAGCCTCGGAGGCAGCGCATGAAGCAATATGGATGAAGGAGTTCATCACCGACCTAGGAGTCATACCCAATGCGTCGGGGCCGATCACTCTCTTCTGTGACAACACTGGAGCTATTGCCCTTGCCAAGGAGCCCAGGTTTCACAAGAAGACCAGGCACATCAAGCGTCGCTTCAACTCCATTCGTGAAAATGTTCAAGATGGAGACATAGATATTTGCAAAGTGCATACGGATCTGAATGTCGCAGATCCGTTGACTAAACCTCTTCCGCGAGCAAAACGTGATCAACACCAGAACTCTATGGGTGTTCGATTCATCACAATGTAACTAGATTATTGACTCTAGTGCAAGTGGGAGACTGTTGGAAATATGCCCTAGAGGCAATAATAAAATGATTATTATTATATTTCCTTGTTCATGATAATTGTCTATTATTCATGCTATAATTGTGTTATCCGGAAATCGTAATACATGTGGGAATACATAGAACACAACATGTCCCTAGTAAGCCTCTAGTTGACTAGCTCGTTGATCAACAGATAGTCATGGTTTACTGACTATGGACATTGGATGTCGTTGATAAGGGGATCACATCATTAGGAGAATGATGTGATGGACAAGATCCAATCCTAAGCATAGCACAAGATCGTGTAGTTCGTTTGCTAGAGATTTTCTAATGTCAAGTATCATTTCCTTAGACCATGAGATCGTGTAACTCCCGGATATCGTAGGAGTGCTTTGGGTGTACCAAACATCACAACGTAACTGGGTGGCTATAAAGGTACACTACAGGTATCTCCGAAAGTGTCTATTGGGTTGACACGGATCGAGACTGAGAATTGTCACTCCGTATGACGGAGAGGTATCTCTGGGCCCACTTGGTAATGCATCATCATAATGAGCTCAATGTGACCAAGTGGTTGGTCACCAGATCATGCATTACGGTACAAGTAAAGTGACTTGCCGGTAACGAGATTGAACAAGGTATTGGGATACGACAATCGAATCTCGGGCAAGTAACATACCGATTGACGAAGGGAATTGTATACGTGATTACTTGAATCCTCGACATCGTGGTTCATTCGATGAGATCATCGTGGAACATGTGGGAGCCAACATGGGTATCCAGATCCCGCTGTTGGTTATTGGCCGGAGAGCTATCTCGGTCATGTCTGCGTGATTCCCGAACCCGTAGGGTCTACACACTTAAGGTTCGATGACGCTAGGGTTGTAGATATAATAGTATACAGTAACCCTAAAGTTGTTCGGAGTCCCGGATGAGATCCCGGACGTCACGAGGAGTTCCGTAATGGTCCGAACGTGAAGAATTGTATATAGGAAGTCCAATTTCGGCCACCGGGAAAGTTTCGGGGGTCACCTGTATTGTATCGGGACCACCGGAAGGGTCCCGGGGGTCCAACGAGTGGGGTCACCTATCCCGGAGTGCCACGTAGGATGAAGAGGGAAGGGAACCAGCCCCTGGTGGGCTGGTGCGCCCCCCCTTGGGCATTCCCTGCGCCTAGGGTTGGAAACCCTAGGGGTGGGGGGCGCCCCACTTGACTTGGGGGGCAACTCCCGCCCCTAGGCCGCTGCCCCGCCCCCCTTGAGATGGGAGCTCTAGGGGGCCGGCGCACCCCCTTGGCCCCCTATATAAAGAGGGGGAGGGAGGGCAGCCGCACCCTAGTCCGTGGCGCCTCCCTCTCCCCACGTACCACCTCTCCCTCTCTCTGAGCTTGGCGAAGCCCTGCCGAGATCGCCACTACTTCCACCACCACGCCGTTGTGCTGCTGAATCTCCATCAACCTCTCCTTCCCCCTTGCTGGATCAAGAAGGAGGAGACGTCTTCCCCAACCATATGTGTGTTGAACGCGGAGGTGCTATCCATTCAGCACTAGGATCTTCGGTGATTTGGATCACAACGAGTACGACTCCCTCAACCCCGTTCTCTTGAACGCTTCCGCTCGCGATCTACAAGGGTATGTAGATGCACCCCTCTCTCTCATTGCTAGATGACTCCATAGATTGATCTTGGTGAAGCGTAGAATTTTTTTATTTTCTGCAACGTTCCCCAACAAGAATAGGTACTGAAAAACAGGAAGGCATGACATATTTACATGCATGATCAGCATGCTAAGCACATGGCATTACAACAGAGTAGATACACTCCAAGACAATATATGCATGTTGTACCAATATCACAGGCCAAGTTATAGCAAGGACCTTGTGGGGTGAATAGGATTCATCATCTTTCTGCAAGTCTTCTGAAGAACTACCTTTACATGTTTCATCATATTGGGTATCATTGACATCAAGTTTATTGGCCTTTACATTGCTTCGTGAGGTTCTTGTGGATATATCAGTGTGTGCAATTATATCTGACATGCATGGAAGACAACTAGTAGTTAGATTTATGTAATGAGTGCCTGTAGGAGATGACATAAATAGTGGGACTGGGGTTAACTAGCAGCAACAGGTCTCATAAACTAAAGGGAGAACGCAGATGAAAGCTACAGAATATGTATCGTTTGTACGCGAGATTAACTAGATGGCACATAAAAGTATTCAAGAACAACATAGGTAATACTAGAAGTGGTATAATACTATAATCATTAGCCTGTGGGATAGCATTGGCTGATGGATGATAACTATGGAACAGTGTTACCTAAAGAACAAGTATCTTAGCTGAACTATGGAACAACATGAACTCCTGAACAAGACTTGTAAGAGATCACCATGAATATATAGTGAAATGTGATGATCTATTTTCCATGCTTAGATGAATAACAACGCCATAAATGTTGCACACAAGTAAGATGAGGGTACAACCTATCTGGCTGCCATCCATAGGAGTGAGAATTATGTGCTGACTTGTCGATGGCCATGTAGTTGTTGTGGCTGTCCATGTCAGGTACACGCATTCAATGCAGGGAACTGTTGAGTGGGGACTATAGCTCCCTTCTGGTGTATGCTTTCCTTGTTGGAGCAGCTGCGGTGAGTCGGAAGACGGTGTGTCTGAAGATGCAGATAACACATAATGTTAAGAACGACATATCTCTTCGATCTGAAGAAATACACTAAGAGATCAACAGCAAGGTACGAGAGTGGTCACACGTCTTTTGACTGAAGACTAAATTGGGGTCACATGATTTTATTTTATTTTGGTACTATCCGGTCTACGCCGGATGGCTTGATGGCCGTCTTGTGCCTCTCGGCTGACATTGTTCGGAATCTTCCCCGAAGTGCCAGCGACCAACGGCAGAGCAGCCTGCCTCCGCTGTCCATGGCCCCAGCCAAAACCCGGCTCCCCACCCCACCGCACTGCCGTGGTTGCGCTGCCCCTAGGCCAATCCACAAAGACTCCCCGTCGTCCAGATCCGGCGGCGGCAGTACCTTCAACCCACGCAACTCTAAAAGATAGCCATCTAATCACTGCTTCCATGGCGAACTTGCGGCTCCGCACCCTTACGTTAGACACTAGCCAACCGGCAGCCTAGGAGCTCCGCCGCCTCGAGGGTGCTGCTTCCCATTGGGAATCGATTGGCCCAGAATAAAAATTCAGACAACTAACGCCTAAATAAAGTGATTTGAGATGAGGGTGCGACCTATCTAGCGGCATGGTGAAGTAGGCAGGTCCAGCTGCCGAGTCGGTGAGGCCGGCGCAGTTGCGGTGGCGACCGGCGACAGGGAAAGAGCGATGTCGCAACAGTCGACGGCGATGCGGAAGCAGCGCCAGGACTCTGGACGGATCCGAAGTTGTAGCCGCTCTGGCGTCGTGAACAACGGCGAGGGTGAACCGGCTCCGGTATGGTTCATGCGACCGTCGTCAAGGCAGCACCAGCAGCACGGAGTAAGAGGCACACGGCCCAGTGCATGACGGCAAATGGACAGCGTCTCCGGCATTAGGGAGGAGGGTGGCTGTGAAATTGGTGCGGTGGGGGCGCCATGGAGGTGGGGCTGAGTTTTCGCGGCTCGGGAGAAGGGAGCTTCCCGGGGAGAAGGTGATTTGGTGCCCACGAGGTATGAATGGGGGGGGCGGGGGGGGGGATTGGGAGGGGAGTGGAACCATGTCTTATGGACGCATTTTTCTGAAATGTGAGGGGGAGTTACAGTTCTACCCTTGCCTATATATAGGCTTCTCAGCTTGGGTCTGTGTACTAAGGATTGGAGATTGTAGAGTAACTTAGCTTCTCCCCAAATAGTGGGCGGGAGCGATTTCGGGCGAGGAGGGCATGTTTTGTGTTGGGGAACGTAGTAATTTCAAAAATTTCCTACGCACACGCAAGATCATGGTGATGCATATCAACGAGAGGGGAGAGTGTTGTCCACGTACCCTCGTAGACCGAAAGCGGAAGCATTAGCATAACGCGAATGATGTAGTCGTACGTCTTCACGGCCTGACCGATCAAGCACCGAAACTACGGCACCTCCGAGTTCTAGCACACGTTCAGCTCGATGACGTCCCTCAAACTCCGATCCAGCCGAATGTCGAGGGAGAGTTCCGTCAGCACGATGGTGTGGTGACGATCTTGATGTTCTACCGTCGCAGGGCTTCGCCTAAGCACCGCTACGATATTATCGAGGTGGACTATGGTGGAGGGGGCACCGCACACGGCTAAGAGATCCAAGGGATCAATTGTTGTTGTGTCTCTGGGGTGCCCCCCTACCCCCGTATATAAAGGATCAAGGGGGGAGGCGGCCGGCCTAGGGAGTAGGCGCACCAAGGGGGGAGTCCTACTCCCACCGGGAGTAGGACTCCTCCTTTCCTTGTTGGAGTAGGAGAGAAGGAAAGAGGAGGAGAGGGAGAAGGAAAAGGGGGCTGCTCCCCTTGTCCAATTCGGACCAGAAGGGGGGCGCATGCCTCCTTCCTTTTGGTCTCTCTCCTCTATTCCCGTATGGCCCAATAAGGCCCATATACTCCCTGGCGAATTGCCGTAACTCTCCGTTACTCCGAAAAATACCCGAATCACTCGGAACCTTTCCGAAGTCCGAATATAGTCGTCCAATATATCGATCTTTACGTCTCGATCATTTCGAGACTCCTCGTCATGTCCCCGATCTCATCCGGGACTCCGAACTCCTTCGGTACATCAAAACTCATAAACTCATAATATATCTGTCATCGAAACCTTAAGCGTGCGGACCCTACGGGTTCGAGAACAATGTAGACATGACCGAAACACGTTTCCGATCAATAACCAATAGCGGAACCTGGATGCTCATATTGGCTCCCACATATTCTATGAAGATCTTTATCGGTCAAACCGCATAACAACATACGTTGTTCCCTTTGTCATCGGTATGTTACTGGCCCGAGATTCGATCGTCGGTATCTCAATACCTAGTTCAATCTCGTTACCGGCAAGTCTCTTTACTCGTTCTGTAATACATCATCTCGCAACTAACTCATTAGTTGCAATGCTTGCAAGGCTTATAGTCATGTGCATTACCGAGTGTGCCCAGAGATACCTCTCCGACAATCGAAGTGACAAATCCTAATCTCGAAATACGCCAACCCAACATTTACCTTCGGAGACACCTGTAGAGCTCCTTTATAATCACCCAGTTACGTTGTGTCGTTTGGTAGCACACAAAGTGTTCCTCCGGTAAACAGGAGTTGCATAATCTCATAGTCATAGGAACATGTATAAGTCATGAAGAAAGCAATAGCAACATACTAAACGATCAAGTGCTAAGCTAACGGAATGGGTCAAGTCAATCACATCATTCTTCTAATGATGTGATCCCGTTAATCAAATGACAACTCATGTCTATGGTTAGGAAACTTAACCATCTTTGATTAACGAGCTAGTCAAGTAGAGGCATACTAGTGACACTATGTTTGTCTATGTATTCACACATGTATTATGTTTCCGGTTAATACAATTCTAGCATGAATAATAAACATTTATCATGAAATAAGGAAATAAATAATAACTTTATTATTGCCTCTAGGGCATATTTCCTTCAGTCTCCCACTTGCACTAGAGTCAATAATCTAGTTCACATCGCCATGTGATTTAACACCAATATTCACATCTGTATGTGATTAATACCCATAGTTCACATCGTCATGTGATCAACACCCAAAGGGTTTACTAGAGTCAATAATCTAGTTCACATCGTTATGTGATTAACACCCAAAGAGTACTAAGGTATGATCATGTTTTGCTTGTGAGAGAAGTTTAGTCAACGGGTCTGTCATATTCAGAGCCATGTGTATTTTGCAAATATTCTATGTCCACAATGCTCTGCATGGAGCTACTCTAGCTAATTGCTCCCACTTTCAATATGTATCCAGATTGAGACTTAGAGTCATATGGATCGGTGTAAAAGCTTGCATTGTTGTAACTTGTTACGACGGGCTCTTTTATCACCTCCATAATCGAGAAATATCTCCTTAGTCCTCACTAAGGATATTCTTGACTGCTGTCAGTGATCTACTCTTAGATCAAAATTGTATTCCTTTGTCAAACTCAGAGCAAGGTATACAATAGGTCTGGTTCACAGCATAGCATACTTTATAGAACCTATGACTGAGGCATAGGGAATGACTTTTCATTCTCTTTCTATTTTCTTCCATGGTCGGGTCTTGAGTCTTACTCAACTTCACACCTTTGCATCACAGGCAAGAACTCCTTCTTTGACTGTTCCATTTTGAACTGTTTCAAAAATTTATGAAGGTATGTACTCATTGAAAAATCTTATCAAGCGTCTTGATATATCGATATAGATCTTGATGCTCAATGTGTAAGCATCTTCACCGAGGTCTTTCTTTGAAAAACTCCTTTCAAACACTTCTTTATGCTTTCCAGAAAATTCTACATCATTTCCAATCAACAATATGTCATTCACATATATTTATCAGAAAGGCTGTAGTGCTCCCACTCACTTTCTTGTAAATACAGGCCTTTCCAAAAGTCTGTATAAAACCATATGCTTTGATCAACTCATCAAAGCGTATATTCCAACTCCGAGATGCTTGCACCAGTCCATCGATGGATCACTGGAGCTTGCACATTTTGTTAGCACCTTTCAGATCGACAAAACCTTCTAGTTGCATCATATACAACTCTTCTTCCAGAAATCCATTCAGGAACACAGTTTTGATATCCATTTGCCAGATTTCATAAAATGTGGCAATTGCTAACATGATTCGGACAGACTTAAGAATCGTTACGAGTGAGAAAATCTCATCATATTCAACACTTTGAACTTGTTGAAAACCTTTCACAACAAGTCGAGCTTAGTAGATAGTAACACTACTATCAGTGTCCGTCTTCCTCTTGAAGATCCATTTATTTAACTTGGCTTGCTGGTCATCGAGCAAGTCAATCAAAGTCCATATTTTGTTCTCATACATGGATCATATCTCAGATTTTATGGCCTCAAGCCATTTCGCGGAATCTGGGCTCATCATCGCTTCCTCATAGTTCGTAGGTTCATCATGGTCTAGTAACATGACTTTTAGAACAGGATTACCATACCACTTTGGTGCGGATCTTATTCTGGAATACCTACGAGGTTCGGTAGTAACTTGATCTGATGCTTCATGATCATCATCATTAGCTCCCTCACTAATTGGTGTAGGAATCGGAGGAACTGATTTCTGTGATGAACTACTTTCCAATAAGGGAGCATGTACAGTTACCTCATCAAGTTCTACTTTCCTCTTACTCACTTCTTTCGAGAGAAACTCCTTCTCTAGAAAGGATCCATTCTTAGCAACGAATAACTCACCTTAGGATCTGTGATAGAAGGTGTACCCAATAGTTACCTTTGGGTATTCTATGAAGACGCAGTTGTCCGATTTGGGTTCGAGCTTATCAGGTTGAAACTTTTCCATATAAGCATCGTAGCCCCAAACTTTTAAGAAACGACAACTTTGGTTTCTTGCCAAACCACAGTTCATAAGGCGTCGTCTTAACGGATTTCGCTGATGCCCTTTTTAAAGTGAATGTAACTGTCTCTAATGCATAACCCCAAAAACGATAGTGGTAAATCGATAAGAGACATCATAGATTGCACTATATCCAATAAAGTACTTGTTATGACGTTCGGACACACCATTAAGTTGTGGTGTTCTAGGTGGCATGAGTTTGTGAAACTATTCCACATTGTTTTAATTGAAGACCAAACTCGTAACTCAAATATTTGTCTCTGCGATCAAATTGTAGAAACTTTATTTTCTTGTTACGATGATTCTCCACTTCACTCTGAAATTCTTTGAACTTTTCAAATGTTTCAGACTTGTGCTTCATTAAGTAGATATACTCATATCTGCTCAATTCATTTTGTGAAGGTCAGAAAATAACGATACTTGCCACGAGCATCAACACTCATTGGATCTCATACATCTGTATGTATTATTTCCAGCAAATCTGTTGCTCGCTCCATTGTTCCGGAGAACGGAGTCTTAGTCATCTTGCCCATGAGGCATGGTTCGCAAGCATCAAGTGATTCATAATCAAGTGATTCCAAAAGCCCATCAACATGGAGTTTCCTCATGCGCTTTACACCAATATGACCTAAACGGCAGTGCCACAAATAAGTTGCACTATCATTATTAACTTTACATCTTTTGGCTTCAATATTATGAATATGTGTATCACTACGATCGAGATCCAACAAACTATTTTCATTGGGTGTATGACCATCAAAGGTTTTATTCATTTAAACAGAACAACAATTGTTCTCTGATTTTAGATGAACAACGTATTGCAACAAACATGATCAAATCACATTCATGCTCAATGCAAACGCCAAATAACATTTATTTAGGTTCAACACTAATCCCGAAAGTATAGGGAGTGTGCGATGATGATCATATCATTCTTGGAACTACTTCCAACACTCATCGTCACTTCCCCTTTAACTAGTCTCTGTTTATTCTGTAACTCCTGTTTCGTGTTACTAATCTTAGCAACCGAACAAGTATCAAATACTCAGGGGCTACTATAAACACTAGTAAGGAACACATCAATAACCTGTATATGAAATATACCCTTGTT
Source organism: Triticum aestivum (assembly GCF_018294505.1). Lineage (NCBI taxonomy): Eukaryota > Viridiplantae > Streptophyta > Magnoliopsida > Poales > Poaceae > Triticum > Triticum aestivum. The sequence continues at coordinate 373,979,427 of NC_057807.1, forward strand.
CAATTTGCCATCCTTTTTATCCACCAAATATTTAGGGTATTTCCGTTTCCAGTGACCATTTCCTTTGCAGTGTAAGCACATAGTTTCAGGCTTTGGTTCATCTTTGGGCTTCTTCGTGGGAGTGACAACTTGCTTATCATTCTACTTGAAGTTCCCTTTCTTTCCCTTTGCCCTTTTTCTTGAAACTAGTGATCTTGTCAACCATCAACACTTGATGCTCTTTCTTGATTTCTACCTTCGTCGATTTCAACATCACGAAGAGCTTGGGAATCGTTTTCACCATCCCTTGCATATTAGTTCATCACAAAGTTCTACTAACTCGGTGATGGTGACTAGAGAACTCTATCAATCACTATCTTATCTGGAGGATTAACTCCTACTTGATTCAAGCGATTGTAGTACCCAGACAATCTGAGCACATGCTCACTAGTTGAGCGGTTCTCCTCCATCTTTTAGCCATAGAACTTGTTGGAGACTTCATATCTCTCAACTCGGGTATTTGCTTGAAATATTAACTTCAACTCCTGGAGCATCTCATATGGTCCATGATGTTCAAAACGTCTTTGAAGTCCCGATTCTAAGCCGTTAAGCATGGTGCACTAAACTATCAAGTAATCATCATATTAAGCTAGCCAAACGTTCATAACGTCTGCATCTGCTCCTGCAATAGGTCTGTCACCTAGCGGTGCATTAAGGACATAATTCTTCTGTGCAGCAATGAGGATAAACCTCAGATCACGGATCCAATCCGCATCATTGCTACTAATATCTTTCAACACAATTTTCTCTAGGAACATATCAAAAATAAACATATAAAAGCAACAACGCAAGCTATTGATGTACAGCATCATTTGCAAAATACTACCAGGACTAAGTTCATGATAAATTAAAGTTCAATTAATCATATTACTTAAGAACTCCCACTTAGATAGACATCCCTCTAATCTTCTAAGTGATCACGTGATCCAAATCAACTAAACCATGTCCGATCATCACGTGAGATGGAGTAGTTTCAATGGTGATCATCACTATGTTGATCATATCTACTATATGATTCACGCTTGACCTTTCGGTCTCCGTGTTCCGAGACCATATCTGTTATATGCTAGGCTCGTCAAGTTTAACTTGAGTATTCCGCGTGTGCAACTGTTTTGCACCCGTTGTATTTGAACGTAGAGCCTATCACACCCGATCATCACGTGGTGTCTCAGCACGAAGAACTTTCACAATGGTGCATACTCAGGGAGAACACTTCTTGATAATTAGTGAGAGATCATCTTAAAATGGTATGGCCGAACTAAGCAAAATAAGATGTATAACAGATAAACATCATATGCAATCAAAATATGTGACATGATATGGCCATGATCATCTTGCACCTTTGATCTCCATCTCCAAAGTACTGTCATGATCTCTATCGTCACCGGCACGACACCATGTTCTTCATTATCTTGATCTATATCAATGTGTCATCACATGGTCGTCTCGCCAACTATTGCTCTTGCAACTATTGCTATCGTATAGCGATAAAGTAAAGCAATTATTTGGCACTTGCATCTTATGTAACAAAGAGACAACCATAGGGCTTTTGCCAGTTGCCGAGAACTTCAACAAAACATGATCATCTCATACAACAACTTATATCTCATCACGTCTTGACCATATCACATCAAAACATGCCCTGCAAAAACAAGTTAGACGTCCTCTACTTTGTTGTTGCAAGTTTTATGTGGCGGCTATGGGCTGAGCAAGAACCGTCTTACCTACGCATCAAAACCACAACGATAGTTCGTCAAGTTAGTGTTGTTTTAACCTTCTCAAGGACCGGGCGTAGCCACACTCAGTTCAACTAAAGTTGGAGAAACAGACACCCGCTAGTCACCTGTGTGCAAAGCACGGCGGTAAAACCAGTCTCGCGTAAGCGTAAGCATAATGTCGGTCCAGGCCGCTTCATCCAACAATACCGCTGAACCAAAGTATGACATGTTGGTAAGCAGTATGACTTGTCTCGCCCACAACTTACTTCTGTTCTACTCGTGCATATAACATCAACGCATAAAACCTAGGCTCGGATGCCACTGTTGGGGAACGTAGTAATTTCAAAAATTTCCTACGCACACGCAAGATCATGGTGATGCATAGCAATGAGAGGGGAGAGTGTTGTCCACGTAACCTCGTAGACCGAAAGCGGAAGCGTTAGCACAACGCGGTTGATGTAGTCATACGTTTTCATGGCCCGACCGATCAAGCACCGAAACTACGGCACCTCCGAGTTCTAGCACACGTTCAGCTCGATGACGTCCCTCGAACTCCGATCCAGCCGAACATCTAGGAAGAGTTCCATTAGCACGACCTTGATGTTCTACCATCGCAGGGCTTCGCCTAAGCACCGCTACGATATTATCGAGGTGGACTATGGTGGAGGGGGGCACCGCACACGGCTAATAGATCCAAGGGATCAATTGTTGTTGTGTCTCTGGGGTGCCCCCCTGCCCCCGTATATAAAGGGGCAAGGGGGGAGGCGGCCGGCCTAGGGAGGAGGCGCGCCAAGGGGGGAGTCCTACTCCCACCGGGAGTAGGACTCCTCCTTTCCTTGTTGGAGTAAGAGAGAAGGAAAGTGGAGGAGAGGGAGAAGGAAAAGGGGGCTGCTCCCCTTGTCTAATTCGGACCAGAAGGGGGGCGCAGGCCTCCTTCCTTTTGGCCTCTCTCCTCTATTCCCGTATGGCCCAATAAGGAGCATATACTCCCCGGCGAATTCCCGTAACTCTCCGGTACTCCGAAAAATACCCGAATGACTCAGAACCTTTCCGAACTCCGAATATAGTCGTCCAATATATCGATCTTTACGTCTCGACCATTTCGAGACTCCTGGTCATGTCCCCGATCTCATCTGGGACTCCGAACTCCTTCGGTACATCAGAACTCATAAACTCATAATATAACTGTCATCGAAACCTTAAGCATCCGGACCCTACGGGTTCGAGAACAATGTAGACATGACCGAAACACGTTTCCGATCAATAACCAATAGCGGAACCTGGATGCTCATATTGGCTCCCACATATTCTACGAAGATCTTTATCGGTCAAACTGCATAACAACATACGTTGTTCCCTTTGTCATCGGTATGTTACTGGCCCGAGATTCAATCGTCGGTATCTCAATACCTAGTTCAATCTCGTTACCGGCAAGTCTCTTTACTCGTTCTGCAATACATCATCTCGCAACTAACTCATTAGTTGCAATGCTTGCAAGGCTTATAGTGATGTGCATTACCGAGTGGGCCCAGAGATACCTCTCCTATCGGAGTGACAAATCCTAATCTCGAAATACGCCAACCCAACATGTACCTTCGGAGACACATGTAGAGCTCCTTTATAATCACCCGGTTACGTTGTGACGTTTGGTAGCACACAAAGTGTTCCTCCGGTAAACGGGAGTTCCATAATCTCATAGTCATAGGAACATGTATAAGTCATGAAGAAAGCAATAGCAACATACTAAACGATCAAGTGCTAAGCTAACGGAATGAGTCAAGTCAGTCACATCATTCTTCTAATGTTGTGATCCCGTTAATCAAATGACAACTCATGTCTATGGTTAGGAAACTTAACCATCTTTGATTAACGAGCTAGTCAAGTAGAGGCATACTAGTGACACTATGTTTGTCTATGTATTCACACATGTATTATGTTTCCGGTTAATACAATTCTAGCATGAATAATAAACATTTATCATGAAATAAGGAAATAAATAATAACTTTATTATTGCCTCTAGGGCATATTTCCTTCATTTTGAACTATAGTGGGCGCGAGCGATTTCGGGCGAGGAGGGCATGTTTTGAACTATAGTGGGCGCGAGCGATTTCGGGCGAGGAGGGCATGTTTTGAACTATAGTGGGCGCGAGCGATTTCGGGCGAGGAGAGCGTGTTTTGAAATAGTGGGCGCGAGCTATTTCGGGCGATGAGAGCGTGTTTTTCCGACCATGATTTATGAATTATTCGGCACATGTCATTTCGGCCGAGGAGAAGGCGCACTTGGATGAAGTTACGAACCTACCCTCGATGTACAACGGGCCAATTGATGCGTGTCCCACATAGGACGGTAATTTCGCGTCTCCCATTTATTTGCTCGGGCGAATTCCACCGAGCAGAGAAGATGTTTAACGGTTCATTCAATTTTTGGGAGAATGATCATCCATGTCTACCTTACCAAGTCGATTCGAATCAAAATTTGAAATATTAGCTTGCCACTTCTTTTTTAGATGGAGAGATGATGCTCGGGAGTAATGTGTTTTTACATGCTCGTTGCTAGAGATTTACTATATGAAAAATAGTTGATCCACTCAAAAACGCGAATCAAACCCAAAATGAAATATCTCAATTCAATGAAATAACTCGTTCATTAGGTCAAAATAGTGAACTAAATCCAAAATTGAACACCTCAATTGAGTAGCATGTTGTACAGTATTACAGTACACCATGAACATGTTGAAAGTCAAATTAATGAACTTGTTTGATATACGCATATATCCGTTCATGTGTGGATTGCAGACAACATGTTCTCCAATTTAAATATTTGAATGCAAGTTTATATCGAAACATGGTTTATAACAGTCTTTGATGCATAAAACGCGACCTCCCCCTCTACCAGACTCCTGTTCTCACTCTCTCTCGCTCTCTCTCTCACTTGCCGACAATCTTCAATTCTGTCACACGCATCCGACACAAAAACCTTGTTGGTCCCTCTCCCTTTCTCTCCATCTCTCTCTCTCTCTATCTATCTTTGTGTGTGTTAGTGTGTGTGTGTGTGGGGGGGGGTCTTTCTAGTTCGCATGCATATATACACCATCTATAGGTCTCTCTCGCACACTATGTATGATACTCTAGCTAGTCCAAGCTAGATATCTTGGGTGCACTCATCGTACGCACACAAATTCCTTGGCTCTTTTCCCGTAACTCTCTAACGCACCACTATGTTGTCTTGGAGATCTTCCCCCACTCTCTCAAACTCTCCATCCACCTGGGTCACACATACACATGCATATCTCACTCGCACTCGATAGGCCCATCTAAAACTCTATGTCTCTCCCTCATTCTCTCTCCATCTCACACGCACACACACACACACACAATCTCATGCCCAGCTAGCCAAGTATGATGGTCTGTCACTCAATTGTAGGCAGACGCAGTCCCCCCTATATGTATATGACTAGCTAATCTTAATCTCCATCACAAACATGTGCATGGTCTATCTTGATTTCTCTCGGGGCATCTTTCTATCACGCATGCACTCCCTCGATCTCCCACCCATATAGTCCCCTCAAGATCTCGAGGGGATCTCTCTATCGCAAACACACCCTCTCTTCCTCCCCATGCGTCCATGCCATCCATGTGTCCCTCTCGAACTTTTTTCCTTGTTAGCCAGACCTCTATTGGACATGTGCTACAGGAGTGTCTCTCTCCGTTGCAAATAATCACACACTAGCTATCTTCGTGTATCTCCTCGCCTCGCTTTTCCATCTCGAAGATGCATGCGTGATATGTTCGCATAAGAAACGAAAAAACACACTCTCTCTCTAATTTATCATTTGTTGTTACTTTCTCTTTCACACACATACTCTTTTTGCACACTTATTCATTGTCCTTCACATGCACTTGATCTATCTCGACTAAGGCACTCTCCTCGGTCCATAGCATATAGATTTATTGAAAAATCAAACATCACAAAGTTTGACCATGTATGTGGAGAAAAAGAATTACATCTAGTACGGCAAACATATACCATTAGATTCACCATGAGATGTAGTTTTGTATGATGTACCTTTGGTATTGTAGATATAAATAACATTTGCATAAACCTGATCAAAGTTTCCAAAGTTTGATTTCTAAAAAATTTACATGCACTGCATTATCGAGCGGATGGAATATCTCTTTCCCCCTCTCAGCTATCTGACGCACCACTCAGCCTTATCGGGGCTCCTCAATCTCTCTCAAACTTTATTGGTCAGTTTGGACCTGACCCTCATACCTTGCTGGCCGGTACTGCCTGGTGTGGACGTGAGATGTAAAATATTTCTGCCTGGCCAAGCTTGTGTGGTGCTGAAGCGTTTGGTTCATGCCTGGGCCAGGCAAAGCGTCAATGTCCCATCAATCAATCCATGCATCAATTATTTAATGCTAATATCCATCCATGTTGCTGTTAGCCTCGTGGCCGCACGACCATGCATGGCCAGGCATTCGAAATCGGTCGCCTGGGCCAGGCTACTTGCAGTGTCTGGAGTTCAGCCAGGCTAATTAAAGTGCAAGGGAACCCAGGCCAGGCGGGCTTTCTTTTTCACAGGGTAGCAACCAAACAAGCGTGCATGAAATCCAGCCACAACCCTAGGCCAGGAAAAAGATGCTCAGGACGCAAGCCAAACTAGCCTTATATCTCCCTGGTTCACACATACACATGTCTCGCTCGCGCTATACATATAGACCCATCCAACACTCTCCGCCCTTGTTCTCTCTCCATGTGACACGCACCCCCCTAAGTACCATAATCCCTCACCCCATCATAGGAGCAAGCACTCCCCCCCTCCTAAGTATGATTATCTCTTACTAGCCATCAGGAACACACGTATTGTCTCCTTCCATCCATACGTCTATCTCGATATCTCTCGGGGAATCTTCTATCACGCACACACCTTGTCACTCGATCTCCCACCCATGTAGTCCCATCACGATCTCCAGGGGATCTCTCTATGACAAACATACACTCTCTCCTCCCCATGTCTGCATTTTCTCCATACGTCTCTCTCGACCTCTCTTCCTTGTTTGTAAGACCCCACTTGGCCACGTGCTAGGGGTTTTGCTCTCTCGGTTCCAAACAACCACACACTATCTCCTCACCTTACATGCGTTGTCGATGATGCATGTGTGATATGTTTGCATAACACACGCATGCTTTTTCTCTACTTTTATCGTGTGTTGTCCATGTCTCTTTCACACACGCACACACACTTTTTTCACTCTTTCTCTCTCTCTCTCTCTCTCTCTCTCTAGTTAGGGACTCTGTCACGTCCATAAGCATATGGATGTTTTGAAAAGTCAAACCTCAGAAAAGTTTGACCAGGTATATGTGGAGAAAAACATTTACATATGGAACGATCAATATATTCATCACAACATGTACTTACTTCATACTATCATTTATCTTTGGTATTGTAGATATAAGTAATTTGTTTATAAACTTGCTCAAACTTTCAAAAGTTTGACTTAAAAAATGTTGGAACTACATTATCAAACAGAGGGAGTAGCTCTTTCTCTCTCTCTCTCTGCTATCTCTCACGGGCCTCCCCTCTCACTCGAACTCTCTATACCGACGGATTATAGGCTCACTGTGTCAGCATATAGCTCCGTATATTGTTTAGTTGACCGGTCAACCAATCCACATGTTGCCTTGTCAGCTCGTGTTCTGTATCTTCGTGTGCTAGCCCATGTGGCAGTGGGTGAAAATAAGTAAACTAGAGGCCCATCTGACATGCGGTGAAGTAAACAAAGTTGAAACCACTCGGGGTAGCACCCCGCACGCTAGTAAATTGAGGGCGCATTGAGGACAAACCTTTTGCACGCGAAGGACGCACTCACACACAATTCACCACTGCGCGGCGGCATGCACAGAAGAACGCACTCGCGCACACCTAGCACACAACACACACCAGCACACGTGTACACCGGCGTCGCCGCCAGTTGAGATGGACGACGATGCAGCCAACAAGCGGAGGCGGCTCGAGCCAAAACCGCATCCGGCGAGCCTGGACTTCATCAACAGCCTGCCCGATGACATGCTGCTCGTCATCATCGGCCTCCTCCCCACCAAATCTGTCGTGCGGACCGCCCTGCTCTCTCGGCGGTGGCGCCCACTCTGGCGCTGCGTCCCCCTCAACCTCACCGTCGACAACTGCCTGTGCGACGGGGATTGCAAACACATGGCCGCAGTCTCCAAGATCCTTTCATCGCACCCTGGGCCAGCCAGATGCCTTGACATCCGCATGTTCAGTACCAACTGCAAGGTCCAACCCAGGTTCGACGAGTGGTTCTTATCCCCCGCCCTAGATCATCTCGAGGAGCTCAGCTTTGAAGCTGGATGATGTCGCTCTCTACCGCCGTCTGCGCTCCGCCTCACGCCAATGCTGCGTCGCGCCAGCTTCAGCACCTGCTATCTTCCCTAGATTAATGTCGCGCCTGCCCTTCTTCTCCCTCAACTCAAGCAGCTCGACCTCTTCGAAGTTGTCATCTCGAAGAAGGCTATGGAGCACCTGCTCCGCAGCTGTACTGCGCTCGAGTACCTTCGTCTTGAGCAGATCCACGGGTTCATTAGCCTCCACATCGCCTCGACGAATCTCCGATGGATTTATGTGTCTTGCTGGCCCCGCAACAAGACATCAATTGGGAAGAGATCACTCCAGCTGTTCCACGTTATGGTCATTGAGAATGCGCCTTTCCTTGAGAGATTGCTTGTATCGGATCTAGAAGGTCCAACAAAAATCAGGATCATTGACGCGTCGAAATTGACAGTGTTGGTGTACTCGTCTGCCAAATTCTCCGAACTCTTTATTGGATCCGTAATCGTTCAGGTACATCACTCATCTTCTTCTCCGTCTTCTTGAAATTCACATTTTTAAATTTCTTCTTGATGTATTTACGACTGTATTCCAGAAAATGATTCCCACAAGCTTGACCCAGTCCATGCGCACAGTGAAGATCTTAGGACTAAAATCTATCGGCCCCAATCTGGATCAAATTGTTGGATTCCTTACATGCTTTCCATGCACGGAGAAGCTACTCATCGAGGTGAAACTTATTTCCTATAAGTAAATGCTAATCACAACGTAGCTCAATTCTTTCACAATTTTCCCAAATTATGATGACAAGTGTAGTGTTCAAAACTGCATCTACGCACTGCACCGAAAGAAATGTTTTTAGTATTTTTTCTCACGTGATCACCTGCATCGTTTTTATGTTGTACTACTATAGTAGCCAAGGCTAGTCATAGTGGAAAGTAACTTAGACTACTCCAGTAACTCTATGGTTACCCTAAGAGCAAGTACTACCTCCGTCCTGGTTTACTCTTCCAATTTTGTAGTATCAAAATTTGACCATAGATTTAACTGACAAAATGTTAATGCATGTCACTAAGAACTATATCGTTGGATTGTATTTGAACATAATTTCAAATGGTGTAATTTTTAGTGATATGCATTGGCATTTTCTTAGGTAAATCTATGGTAAAAAATTTATACTAAATATGAGGTAGTATTCCCTCTGTCCCAAAATTCTTGTCTTACATTTGTTTAGGTACCGATGTATCTAACACTAAAATGTAACTAGATACATCCGTATTTAGACAAATTTAAGACAAGAATTTTGGGATGAAGGGGGTACAAAAGTGGGCTATGTAGGCCAAAACATGTGCCAAATTCACTTGTGATGCATTTGGCATCGATGCCCCTCCATTGCGCACCTGGTGCCCCAATCTGGATCACGTACTTTCTCCGGTGCCAAATTAACTCACGCAATGAAAAAACACTACGTGGGAGAGAGAGAGAGAGAGGACCGAGGCAATAAAAAAACACTTGTTTGGGAGAGTGAGAGGTTGGTGTAGTTGGTTTGATTGATTTGTTTATACATGTGGGTCTGTGTGCACAGCGGTGCCAACTCTTTCACATCGTGAGAGCGGTGCCAAAATCTTTTGATTTGACATCGATGCGTATTATGTGGCATACTTTTGAGAAATATGGCATCAGCCACATAGTGGAAGGCAACAAATGCCCAAGCTCTTCACGTGCTCCTAGTTAAATGAGAGGAAACATAAAGAGAGAGATAGAGAGAGAGAGTGAACAAATATCACTAGCCAGCCAACCCTATCGTATGAGCAAATGATATTGGTACCTCTTGATGACACGACAATCTTATGCAGCCAGCTGCTCTAATAGGTTCTCTTCTTTTGCAGATAAAAAAAGACCCGAAAGTGAAAAATGTGCTGCACTATAACAATTTCATCGAATGCCTTGATCACCATCTTACATAAATTGATTTGATCCACTACCGAGGTAGCACATCTGAGATTAAATTGTCCAGGTTCTTTGTTTTGGAGGCAAGTGTGCTCAAGGTAATGAGGTTTGGCGTTCTCTGGCGCAAAAATGAATGGCGTGCTGATCACCGCAAGCGTCTAAGCCTAAATAACAAAGTCTCCACAGAAGCTGAATTTGTTTTTGAAACATCAAGTGGCCAGAGACTCAAAAACTTATTTTCCCATTAGTGACTTGTCAGGGTGATGGATTTTAGTTTGTACGATAATGCTGCCACCTAAAGTAACGAAAGTTTCTTACGTAAACTTCCTAGTAATTGCCTCTTCGTAGGTGCAGCATTACTCCTAACATTTGTAATATCAGTTTCAAACTTGTAATATTGCCTTGTCCTATTCCTGCATTTCCAAAATCCTGCGAATCAAACATGTCCTGAGTTAGTGATGATGTTGTGCCTCCCATCTTTCACCAATAGCCGTCGGATCTAGATCTGACACATACAAACCAAGCTTCTCCATTTTTGCAAAAAGATGCCCGCACTTGTTCCCTATTTACAAAAAACTCCTTGTCTCTCACAATCAGCCTTATCTCCTCCCCACCACATCTAGAAGGCCGTGGAAAAATCTGGCGCGATGGCCACTGCCGGAGCCGTCAACCCCCAATCTTGGTGTTCCATGCAATGCACGGGCATCTACGCACGGGAAATTATGTCGAACATGGCTAGTTGTAAGAAGGCTAGCTCTACAGCCACGATGATAGTGATTGCAGACGGTGAGGCTGACTATGGTATGCCGAACACGACGCCTATACTTAGGTGTCATCTCCGGCGCAGGGTCTTGTCACTTCACTGTGAGGAGCAGCACGTAATAATTTCACCAACGGGTAGTACAGTGCTAGTACTACTACTACATTGGTAGTACTACTACTAGTACTAGTAGCACCACTGTTTGGATTTAGGAGTACTACCACGTCCATCTGGATTTTAGTATTTGACTAGCAATATCTAGTAATGCATGTCACAAAAAATGTACTACTCCCTCTCTAAATAAATAGATGGTGTTTTATTCCTGTCGGTGAGAGAACTTAATGTTTTTTTGCTAACTAGAGTACTAATAGGATTACATGCAATGAACTAAATACTACATGTCATGTTTGGTAGTCTCAAGTCATTTAAAGCATGCACGGCCCACATCTCTCATTGGTTGATATGTCACGAAATAAGAAACAAGGAGGGAGTTAATGCACCATGCCTAAGTGTTTTGGGATTATTTGGTTTTCGTAAGGTGACTTACACAACATTTTTGTTTACATGCATTAACATTTTATTAGTTAAATCAAAGGTGAAAACTTGGCGCAAAATGCAAAGGGGGCCAATAAACTAGTAAACATCAAACTTTTCTCGTTTGGCCCCAACTAGAGGTCCGATGTGATGACTATACTGCACTGGCACGGAGGGGGACGCAGCTTCATTGACTTACGACAACTGCCTTTGGTTAAATGACACGTGGGCCCAGGGGGTGGCTGGCCCACCTAACATACAGCCAAAGACAGGTGCAGTAGAGGGCCGAGGAGTAGTACGAAATCCTACGCACCTATGCACGCTAACCAAGGGCAAGAGTGATCACTCGAATCACAAGATCAGTTGACTAGAAGGCGATGAGCGCGAGCATCAGACGGGTGTGCGCAATGGTCCACGACGCCGGCCTGCGGCCCGGCACCGAGGAACGTCTCCAGGTAGTATTGCTTGAGGCCGCCAGGGCGAGGGGCCACTTGGACAATAGCTTCATCTCCTTGTTCAATGAGGTCCTCGTCGGTTTCCTCGACAAGTTTACCACCGTCAAGAAGCTCGCAGACGACTTTAACGTAAGCCTCCAGCCGATGCGCCCAGGCTTTGTGATGCCCGCCACCCTCAACGGCCACTATGGTGACAACCTCTTCGACGCACTGGTGGCCCTGCGACTGCTCGCCATCGCGCCGGAGAATGTCCACCTCGAGGTCGCGCTCGCCGCACAGCGCCTGGCGCAGCAAGACACCATCGACATAATCACCCACGTCTACGTGCAAATCATCCACAAGGACTACTACATGCAAGAGGAGGATGATAGGACGCTGGCCTTCTTGGATCGCATGGCAACCTTGGATGGCACTGTTCAGAAGCACGTTGAGCTCACCGCCAATGCCGCTGCTCCTCACATGTTGGTTGGTGACCCGGTGCACTAGGGCGTGAGGATGTCGTTGATGGATTCGTATGTATTTTTTATCTTTTCGTCAAATCCATGTAGTAGTATATGATACTACAATAATTATCTTACCTTTCACATCAACTTCATAATTTTCGTACGTACTCCATGCATGAACAGCGCCAGAACCTAACATCTCATTACTCTAGGAAAAATTGTTATTTTCTATCTACCGGTCGCGCCATGGAGCAGAACCAAAATTTACAAGTTACGAGTTCAAAAGGAAAATCCTGCCGTGTTCGCGTCGCACCCCCACACGGTTGGTCCGACACGCCGCTCAAGCGGGAATGCACGCGGTGTTGCATTTTCACTTACAAGGGGGACCATAGTTGAGCAAACCGACTATTGGCAAACCCCCACCCAGCCCACCGCGCGATGGCTGAGAAAACAGGAGGGAGAAGAGATGGCTATAGCATGGACTCCAAGAAAATTGGTATCGGATGGGACTCGTGTGGGTGGAGTGTGCCGTACTGCTAGACGTGAATGCTAGTTATGGCCCATGCCACCCCACTATATCGAGCCTATATCAAGGTACGTAGGACAATTTTCCTGCAGTCCGTGCTCAGCCCTCCTCTATCTCTCTTATCATCCAGCTAGCGGACGCGCGGAGCCCAGCGTCTGTTTGCTCACATGCGGTCCCACATGTCAGTGAAAACGCAAGCGGACCCACTGAACCTGCACATCTTTCACCTCGACGTGCTGGTGATGAAAAATAAATCCAATAAAGATCTTAGGTGGCCGCTTTTGGAGTTACTCAAGACTCAAGAGTAGTAAGATTCTATTTACAGTTTAACCCAAGATGCACATCTCGTGGCTTCAACTACCACTCTATTTTCTTTCATGACATGACCTGGATGCTGGATGTCCCACGTGTCGACAAAAGGAGAAAGAACCCGACCAAATCTTCGGTTGTGCTCTTGGATTAGACTAGTTGTGCTAACTTTAAAAAATTATGTACTCCCTCCGTTCCAAAATCCTTGACTTCCATTTGTCCAAAAATGGATGTACCTATATACCAAAACATGTCTAGATACATATATATTTTGACAAATAGAAGGCATGTATTGTGCAACGGAGGGAGTAGAATGGATGCAAGTTTTTGTATTGGGAAGAAGAGTACATCCATATATTGATAGAGCGCAATTTAGTAGATGTTCTATCACTTTTAGCTAGCACAGAGGCTAGAGATGAGATTAGTGCACTTGTTGATACTCCTACTAGAATGAATGCATCTAGAAGGCACTAATCCAACTTACAGGAGTAGTAAGATGTATTATTGTGGTTCTTGTTTTCTTTGGTCGTGCATTTCTAGTCAAAATTATCATTGGAGTTCGTGCAAAACGGAGGTCCGTTTGGGGTCGTGCGTTGGAGTTGGCCTTACAAGTGGGACCGCGTGATGGCTGAAGTTAGAGAAACGACGAGGTTGAAGAGATTACTCTAGCATGGACTCCAAGAAATAATATGGTGTCAGATGGATGTCGCGGTAGTGGCGTGTGCCGTACTCCTGGACGTGAATGCTTGTTCTGGCCCATGCCACCCCACTACTCCTACTACTTACTCCTACTATATAGTACTAGTATCGAGGATTCGAGGTGCTCATTAACATATGGCTACAGTAAAAACACCCGCCCGACGCGCGAAGCATGTGAAGCTAGTACACATAGTGTACTACTATTGTTGATTGGCCTCATCCGATAACCTGTTGCAATGCACGTACAATTATGTATTCGGAAAATATATTTTTGCCTCGTGGCACCACTCACTCAGAGAAGCGACTCGAAAGCCATTCATAAATTTAGTAAGTTTATCACAGGAATATCATTTTATTACATACAACAAGTCATCAACCCACATCGACAACGAGGATACATTATAAATACTAAAGTTTTCACCACACAACAAATAACAAGCAATGAAATGAAATTCAACTCAACCATTCCTCGGCGTTGGAAATGCTTGCTTTGAACCACAAGTGATTCTCTGGGACGGGCCATCCATTGTCGATCTGGAGACCAACGCGGGACTGATCATCCAGGCTGAATCGGCCTACTATATCAGTACCAGGGTAGGGAACCACCCAAATGTCCGAGGTATAAACACAGTTGCTTCTCATAAATGGTAGTAATGTTGTGTCAACGGCAGTTGGATCACCTTTCACCATCATTGGATAGTTTTGTCCAAGGAAGAGCGAGTTTTCTCCAAGACTATCAATTCTGTACCAGGGAGAAGGAGTTGGCGCTAGCACACTAGTATCCATCTCTAATACCATGCAACGGGTGCTGGAATAGGTCCGGAGAGTGCGACCATGGGAGACTACACCTTCTTCCTTAGCAGTAACATCATCAGTGGGCTGTATACACACAAGAAGAGGTGATCCATCGGAATTAGTTGCCAGGCGCCACAAAGTATATGGGCGCTGCTCGTCCTCATGCTCGTGATCATCACCATCGTCATCTCCCCCTTGGTTATAAAAATTTTCAAGTATGGGTGGTGGAATGTTCACAGGACCTTGGAAACACAAGAAGAAGGTTAATTAGTAAAGGGAAACTTGCTAACCCGCATGCATGTGGATGAAACAATTATAATTACGGTGGAAGACAAACTTACTGAAAGCATAAGGATTCCATGCAAAAACAGTGCCACGAGTGGTGGCGCCAAACACAAGGCCCTCGTATTGAATTGCATCACAGTACTCATCCGTGTACAGAAACTGATTTTTGAGCAATATCCATCGAGTCAAACCACCAAGGACGGCAACACGCTTGTCGAAGATAACAACTTCATAGTTGTTGTAATTCCAAGAGCGGTTGTGAACTCGACAAATTGCTATCTTCCGTAGAAGACAGTCACCATGATCGTATTTGAACGTGCGTATAATACCGGTGTGCTCAACCTCTAGGCAGTCTGCTGAGATTTTTGGAAGTGGAACCTGGTCACGAGTGTACACATTCATAAGTTCCCACTCGCAGTTGGACCCAATGTAAACAACCCAATCTCCATTTGCGCCTGCCCAAGCCTTGCCCTCAAGCGATGGCATCTTAACATCATACGTATCATTATCAAATGGCATCAACTTGCACAGGGCGAGGCCTCCATTGTGCCGGCGCCAGTCATCAGGGTCACGGCGAAGAAGATATGGGAGATCAAACCGCTCCTTGACTCTTGGGTTCCTTGTAATGATGTTATTAGTTGAGTCAAGAATGGGCTTGAACGAACCTGCCATGCTAGCCGAGGTGATGACGTCGCACCGATCAATGAGTTCCTCCACCATGTCATCTTTCATATCGGGGCAAGAATAACGGGGTCGTTTCCGACCTGTTCCCTCCATGGAGAAGACGATCGAACAATGGCAGAAGAAAGGGTGAAGGGCTAAAGGAAAATAGAGGAGGGAGAGGAAGAGCGTGCGACAACAGTTCCAAATCGAGAGGCAAAGGCGAAGAGTCGATGGACGGTTGCCAGTTTGCCACGGTTCACCAAGAGGCGCCCCGGCCTATACGTCCGTTCGGAAATACTCCTACTACTCGCCGTCATCTCACTGATATGTTGGAACGGGACCACATGTCAATGAAACATGGTGTGTAATTCCTCGTGCAAAATGCGATCTGGCCGCATTGGCCCAAGGTGCCGCATTAGTTATTGACCTTTCTTTTGTAATGGCGTGCCGTTCAGTTTTGAAGCACGACTAACTGGTACTGTATGCAGAGAAAATATAAACTACTCTACCACTACTCCACCTCCAGTACTAGTAGTACAAAAAAGATATATAGGCTGGAACTTCAGCACTTTTGTGGCAAGGGCTGCCCACTTGCTTCTCACACTACCACTCTCTCTCCAGATCTAAAAAATACGGCCCCTCTCTCCCTCCTCATCGGTGGTCACAGATCCGCCGGGGAAGAAAAGGACGTGCAGCATTGACGCACTCGTCGTCAGCGAGCGAGGTCACGCACTGACGACAAGGTCGTCCTCTCAAACCTAGCGCCCGCATGGGATGGCCTCCGTCCCCAAGCTCGCTGCCGTAGTGTGTGCGGAGGACGACGACCACAAGCGAAGCCACTTCCCGCTGACCCTCAGGTATGTTACCTCTTTTCGAACCATACCCTTGTTCTATTGCCCCATCTGCCACGTCGTTGCATGTTGATCTTTTTCCACTCCACCATCTTCCCAATTTGCTATCCTCTGCTCTGCTGGCCATGCAGACGAAAACCATAATTTGCACTATTAAAGGAAACCCTACTTCATGTAGACTAATCCATGTCTGGGTTGAATAAGGAAAGGAAGGGAGACTATACTGTCCAAGAGAGTAGGCTTCGAACCCGCATCTAGGTTGAAAAGGGGAAAATCAGTAGCTAAGGAATGAGTCCCGTGTCTCTTGGTTGAAGAAGGGTAGAAAGGCATGACAATGCAATAGACAATGACCAGGTCGATCAGTTTTTTGTCCTCACATAGGAAAAAGGTGGCTAAAGAGAACAAAAATGGGATGTAATCCACATATGCTGCCTGGATATTTGTTGCTCTGGGCAACCATACCTCCCTCACCACTCTGCGTCCATGGAGGTACATCGTACTGGTGCGCCCACTGTCCGAACGGGCCTCCCATGCTCTTATTGCCACTTTTTTTGAGTATAACACCAGCAGTCAAATCAAGCAATGCTACTGCTAAAGTGATGCCACATTTAACTAATGCCGCTCTCAGTCTAATGCCACCGATAAATTTAAGCAATGTCATTTAATGTCACTGGATTATTTCAGGGTTAGCTGTTGATTGTGGATGTATTAAAGATTTTTCAGCTAAGGCATTCTAATGCTGTTGCACAGCCAGTATACCAACGATGAAACTTGTTACTACCTTCAGATTTTTGCACGGTTAATGCTTATAGATTACATACCTCACTTTCATGAGATAAGTTAATTTCTTTGTACAGTGTCACCAAAATGCCAAGGCGCTGATGTCATTTTATTTTGGTTAAACTGCACAAACAATTATGAAGACAAGAGGAAAGGTCAAGAGTGGGCACTTCCTCCTCCAGCTGTTCTCTTGATTCGTTCGATCAAGTTTTTATGTTTGATCGATTATCAAGATTGGGATAGCAATTTTTAAGGTCCCCCTGATTTCGAAATGATATTTACCTTGGAGGTACATGGTTTGTAATTTTTTTATACTGTCATTAGTTAATAATGCTAGTTACCTTCAGACTTTTGTATTTGGTTTAATGCTCATGCACATCTAGTATACCAATGCTGAAACTTGTTACCTTTACATTTTGTATTATTAATTCTTATAGAAAACTTCCAGTGCTAGAGTTTATTGAAATCTGTTCAGTAAAACCATTGTACTGTACCCTGTAATAAACTAACTACTCTACTGTTGCACTAGCCACTGGATTAGTGTATATTTGTAGTATTCGAATGGTGTTGCATTAGCGTATGGACATAAATAAAGTGTGGCAAGCTTTCCTAGATATGTGCTCAAGAAAACTACTACCTGTTTTTCTAAATACTAGACGTTTGGGTACTTTAAATTGAACCGCGAAAACGTCTTATATTAAGGAACAGAGGGTGTAGAGTTCACTCAAATTATCCCGCTAAAGCTAGTCACACCTTTGTTAAAATTAATGTTCATTATGTTATCGGAGGAGGTTTGTATGTTTGTCTCTAATGCCTGTCGACTACATACCTGACATCATGATGTAATGTTAAGTCATTTCCTTTTGTACAGTGTCAATGAATTGTCAAGGCGGTGATGCCATTTTATTTTAGTAGAACTGCACAAAATTTGCTTAAAAGAAGAGGAAAGGTCAGGAATGGCTCAATTTTTCAGAAAAAACTATGCATGCCTTCCTGACATCAGCCGATGTTGCTTTATTTATTCCTTCAAACACGTGGTTAGAAATAGTCTTGCTACCTTTTGCCGTTAAGAAATTGGAATGCTTATATTTGTGAGTCTATGCTTCAACTAGTGCCACTTTTATAGTAACCACACTTTCAACATCTATGCAAACAGGGATGCTCGATTTTAGTGGAACTGCACAAAAAGTCCAACTGGTTCAACATTAGGAGCATGTTTTTTTTCCAAACCTTTATATACAATTGGTGGCACTATGAGCTGTTCATTATGAAGGTACATGGTTTGCTACTATCTTGCTACTCTTTTTGTACTGTCATTAGATAGTAATACTAGTGGTTTGCATGTGAATTTATTGGCAAGGTGGACCTACATTGGAGGTGCAGGACAGGATTCAATGATTGGATGCTCAATTTCGGTTGTATCGATTTCACCTCTTCCATCACTACGAACATGGATATCCTTGGTCTGATGAAGAGTAGGCGCTATATTTCTGCTATGAACCAGCAAATCAATTCAGTATGAAATTGTCCAGGGCAAAACATAACTGTATCAGATTGTCCAGTGCAGAACATGACATATGCTAAGCGGAAGAGACATGTTTAAACCGAAAATACATGGTGTGGTATATGTTTACTAGCTACTTGATATTTGTGCAGACAGAGATGTTTGCCCGTTGCTATTTGGCAAACAAACAAAGTGTCCTCAATTTTGGTTGAACTGCACAAGAGAATAGTATAGTCACTGCATGTAGTGCCATTTGAAAATAGACACAAAGATTGGATAGTCACTTCATGGACTGCAGAAAAGTAGTATTGTACTATTTACTGGCCAACACTAGGTGCTTCATTGCTTTGGTCTGATTATACAATGGGCATCATTTTGCCTAAGTTAAAGTTTGTATTCCGAAAATAGTCTCGCGGTCTGATCGAGAGAAGACCAAACCATATTGTAGTGGATGTTTCTCCATCATGTGTGGTTCATTCTCATGGTTCCAGTTGTTGGTGAAACCACTTACGTTTGCAAGAGGAATTGTAGACTTCACAAACAAATTTGTCTTTTAGTCTATACTGAATGTTGGCCAAGAGAAGCATCCATGTTACTAGGAAGAACAGATGTTTTTTTCTAGATCTTTGCTTTTGGAGCTACATATTTGTATATGATCTGTGAATCATTAAGATGCATTAACATGTTGATCTTATGTATGGGAATCGTACTAGTTAGTTTTAGTTGCGACGCAAGATCCAAAGTGGCTGATCTTTGCTTTTGGAGCTACATATTTGTACATGATCTGTGAATCATTGAGATGCATTAACAGTTACTTATTTCTGTTCGCTCAGTGTTTACAAGTTACTGATCGATCACTAGGTAGCCTACAAATGCGCTCCTGACAGTTTTATTTGCAACGCAAGATGCAAAGTGGCAGATTTTTGAATAAAAATGCCTACCTCTGAAGAAACTGACAAGCTACACTATCGGTCCTACACGGATAAAAATGCCTACCTCTGAAGAAACTGACAAGCTACACTATTGATCCTACACGGATAAATAGTGGAGCATGCACGTACTACCTCCTTTCCGGTTTGCAGGGCTCAATTCAAGAAACGACCTACTCGATCCTACACGAATAAATAGCGGATCATGCACGTACTAGTACCTCCTTTCCGGTTTGCAGGGCTTAATTCAAACCTCTCACCAACCAAGGTACTCCCTCCGTCTGGGTTTATTAGTCCCGTGAGCAAAGCAGCAAGACCAATGCATGACAATAATTAACGGCATGCAGAAGTTTAAGCCAAATTAATTCCAGCGATTTAAGTGGCTGCATGCGTGCCCTCAGCTGCGACTCGTTGCATGCTGCTTCGCATACTGCCTGCGAGCGATTCTGAGTGCTTGCATGTAGCCGGCCGTAATTAAGGTAGCTAACTGATGCGAAAAAGATACACTTTAATTGTTGCGGGCTTTTTAAATCCATGGAATCATTATTGACAAGGAGGGAGATGATTCGAGTGCACTCATTTGACCGCCATGCCGGCGTGTGACCCAGACGGGACGGGACGGCACAGTCATAATTTTAGTTTCTCTAGTTTTCCACTGCAAGCTGGCGCGCTAAGACATTATGCATTGAATTCCGATGATCGCCGCGCTACCTTCCCCCTATAAGTACTGTTTCCCGGCCTTCTCCGGTGCCACCGTGACCCAACTCGCCATATCCTCATAAGCCCCCACCGGCCCAACGTCGCTCGCCACGTCCGCCATGCCCCCGCCCGTCCATGGTAGGCGACGCCGCAGGCGGTCACCACCGGAACTAGTGTTCGGTTTTTACCAAAAGGCAGCTGGAGGGAGGAGGCATTCTATCTGTCTTTAGATGACAATGCGGAGATCGAGGAGTTGTTGGAGAGCGACCGCATGGCGGAGGAGCAGGAGTTGTTGGAGCGCGACCGCCTTGCGGGGGGGCAGCGTATCGCCGATTTGCGCCGCTAGCGGGACATGGAGCAGCAGCGCACTGACGCTCTGAGTTGCGAGCAGAGCGCCCGCAACTGGGCCGACTACATGGAGGGCGGCGCTCGGAAAATAGCCCTGGAGGCTGTCGGGCACGCACGCGTTCGCGATGCTGATTTTTACTACGAGCTCGTCAAGTGGGTTTCCTGCTTGGAAGCCGAAGCTTCGGTGGACCACGCCGACATCGAAAGGGCCAACGCGCGCGAGCAACGCGCCGTATCGCACCTCTTGCAAGTTCGAGGCAAGGCGTAGGACGTTGGTGCCGGCGTTTAGCATGTACCACAGATGGTGGTCGGCATCGTCTAGTTAGCTAAGAGTAAGTTAGTACTTGTATGCTACTAGAGTATTAGTGGGAGTAGATAGTTAACTTGGTTATGATGGTTGTCAACGTGGAAGTTCAGTACTCTATATGTGGATCAGACCTGTTACTTTGCTCTGAATGTTGAACTTTCTGTTTGAATGTATGGAATGGGTTGTTATTTTTTTAAATGGGTTGTATTTGTCCTCCACGGGTTTAGAGGCTGACTTGTGGGCCTAGCAAGTTGACGTGTACACAATGAGGAGATGATTGTACGTGGAGAGGATGACAGCAGGGACCCACCAAGGTCATGGCAGTACGCAAGCAAGTGCCTCCTTATTTCAAGCCAATAAAAAAATGGCTCCTCCTAGTGGATTTCTGACATCTGGGTCCCATGCCATTATCAACATAGTCAATAAATGAGGGACCCAGCAGCTCGCTCAGTTATTTTTGTTTTGGGTTAATTTGATAAATCCCAGTCCAAACCTGGTGTATCCGAGAAATGCCACTGCAATTTCTAGACTTTGAAAAATGCCATTTCATGCCATTTCTAGTGGCATTTTTCGATGTCTGGAGTGGCGTTTTTCAAAGTTTGCAAACTGCAGTGGCGTTTTTGAAAGTTTGCAAAAATTGCAGTGGCATTTTTCAAAGTTTGGAAATTGCAGTGGCATTTTTATGAATCGCCATAATTGGATTGGCATTTATCTAATTTTTTTTGAGACGGAAGCAGGGTGTCAACCGGGCTGTGCGGGACACTCTAGCCTGTCTAAACAGCCTTTTCTTTTATGTTTACCACATACCAGCCTAGTAGTTTTTTTTCTTTATGAAAATGGCTAGCCCAGTTTTTTTGTGATTTGTCAAGTAAGTCGCTTTATCAGGCCTGTTGGGCTGCAATTCTTTCAAGACGAGGAGAGCTTCATTCGGCTGGCCGAGAAAATGGCCAATCAGTAATGAGAAATGTGTTGTACATTTTTAAAACACATCAAACCGGCTATTAGTTTCAAATATTTTTTTTTTCATTTCAAGATTTTAAATTGCATTGATTTTTATGCGTGGACAATTTATTGGATTTTATATTGATATACATTTATTTTTAAAATCAGTCTGAATGTGACTCAAAATTTCGGGATTAAAAATAGTTCAGACTGCACCGACATATGCAAAATTTCGTATAATTTTTTAACCGTGGCCACAATATGGGCTGTAATGCTAACAAAAAGAATATGGGCTCCAAAGAAACCCGTAAGAATTAGCAAATGGGCTGTAAATTATTTGAAATAATGGCAGATGGGATGTATGCTGTTTTCCACAGATTTGAGGCTTTCCACAGATGGCATGTATACTGTTGGATGTCCATCCAACGGCCGTCCTGCTTCTTCAATCTGTGCTTTTCCTGCTCCAGCCGCTCAAACAAGCGCCGGCGAGACTGCCTGCTCCCTCCTTCCCGCGGCCAGCTGTGCTGCCGCGCAGGCCTCACCGCCCCATCGTACTCCCATCGCTGGCCTAGCCATCCCTCTACTCACCCACAGTCCCACACCTGCTGTTAATCTCCGGTGACGATACACGAACCAGTAAACCCTCGTACAGTCGTACTCCCCTCCACGTGGGAAACAACTTCCGAGTCTTCCCAGCCTCCGTGTCGTTCACTTCCTAGGCCTCACTGTCATCCACCGCCCTGGTGCTCTCGACGTGGCGTGGTCAACGTGTTCAACGACCGACATGCATCTGAAGTGGACTGTACGTGGAGAGGCTGACAGCTGGGTCCACGACCGCACGCAAGGAAATGCCTCCTTATTACGCGCAAAATAGTGATTCCTCCACCTGACATCTGGGACCCACCGAAAGGGCCTCTGTATTTCGCGAAAAAATGTTACCGCCACTGACAGCTCGGACCCACCAGCTATATCTTCGCACGCAAGGAAGTGCCTCCTTATTACGCACAAAAAAATGAATACTCTCCCTACTAGCTGGGATCCAGTATAGTGGGGCCTACTAAGTTGATGGGGACAAAGGGCTTTGTCAACTTAGTCAATATGCACGATTCTAGCTGGACTGACTCTACGATGTCCATCCAACGGCCGTAGTGCTTCTTCAACCTCTGGACTTCTTGCTCCAGCCGCCCAAAGCAGCGCAGGTCGTGCCGCTTGCTCCTGCCTCCTATGGCCGGCTGTGCTGCCGCGGAGGCTCACCGCCCCCATACTACTCCCACCGCTGGCCAGGCCATCCCTCCACTCCACTCACCCACACCCCCTGTTATTCTGCGGCGACGGCAGCGCAGCCGAACCAGTGAACTCTCGTACTCCTCTCCGCATGGGCATCCACTGCCGCGTCTTCCCCGGCTCCGCGTCGTCCCCTTCCTAGGCCTCGCCGTCGTCCACCACCGTGGTGCTCTCGGCGCGGCGTGGTCAATGTGGTCAACGACCGTATTCCATTGGAAGAATACTTTACGTGAGGCTGACAGCTGGGTCCATGGCAGCCGCAAGGAAGTGACTCCTTATTACGCGGAAAATAGTTATTCCTCCACCTGACAGCAGGGACCCACCGGATCGGCCACCGGTATTTCGCAAAAAAACGTCCCCCCTGCTGTCACCTCGGACCCACCGGAAGTGCCTCCTTATTACGCACAAAAAAAATGAATACCCCCCTGCTAGCTGGGACCCACCTTGGTGGGAGGCTGATTTGTGGGCCTACTAAGTTGACGGGGACGGAGGGCTTTGTCAACTTAGTCAATATAAATGATTCTAGCTCCAGTGAACGTACGATGTCCATCCAACGGCCGTAGTGCTTCTTCAACCTCTGGTCTTCTTGCTCCAGCCGCCCAAAGCAGCGCCGGTCGTGCCGCATCCTCCTGCCTCCCGTGGCCGGATGTGCTGCCGCAAAGGCCTCACCGCCCCCTACTATTCCCACCGTTGGCCAGGCCCTGCGGCGACGGCAGCCTCACACCACAGGCGAACCAGTGAACCCTCGTACTCCTCTCCGCGCGGGCTTCCACTACCGCCTCTTCCCCGGCTCCCCGTCGTCTGATACGTCTCCGTCGTATCTATAATTTCTGATTGTTCCATGCCAATATTCTTCAACTTTCATATACTATTGGCAACTTTTTATACTATTTTTTGGGACTAACATATTGATCCAGTGCCCAGTGCCAGTTCCTTTCTGTTGCATGTTTTATGTGTCGCAGGAAACCCATATCAAACGGAATCCAAACAGGATAAAAACGGACAGATAATTATTTTGGAATGTTTGGGATTTTTCGGAGGAAGAATCAACGCGAAACGGTGTCTGGGGTGGCCACGAGACAGGGGGCACGCCCTCCCCCCTGGGCGCGCCCTAGACTCTCGTGGGCCACCCATAAGGCGGGTTATGCTCTTCTTTTGCCGCAAGAAAGCTAATTTTACGAGAAAAATTTGGGCGAAAGATTCACCCCAATCGGAGTTACGGATCTCCAGATATAAAGGAAACGATGAAGGGGCAGAATCAAAGAACACAGAAACAGAGAGATAGATCCAATCTCGGAGGGGCTCTCGCCCCTCCCAAGCCATGGGAGCCAAGGACCATAGGGAAAACCCTTCTCCCATCTAGGGAGGAGGTCAAGGAAGAAGAAGAAGAAGGGGGACCATCTCCCCCTTGCTTCCGGTGGCGCCGGAGCGCTGCCGGGGGCCATCATCATCACCGCGATCTTCACCAACAACTTCACTGCCTTCATCACCAACTCTTCCTCCCTCTATGCAGCGGTGTAACCTCTCTCTTACCCGCTGTAATCTCTACTTAAACATGGTGCTCAACGCTATATATTATTTCCCAATGATGTATGGCTATCTTATGATGTTTCAGTAGATCCGTTTTGTCCTATGGGTTAATTGATGATCGTGATTGGTTTGAGTTGCATATTTTATTATTGGTGCTGTCCTATGGTGCTCTCTGTGTCGCGCAAGCGTGAGGGATTCCCTCTGTAGGGTGTTGCAATATGTTCATGATTCGCTTATACTGGGTTCCTAGAGTGACAAAAACTTAAACCCGAGTAAGGGGATTATTGCGTATGGGATAAAGGGGACTTGATGCTTTAATGCTATGGTTGGGTTTTACCTTAATGAATCTTTAGTAGTTGCGGACTGCTTGCTAGAGTTCCAATCATAAGTGCATATGGTCCAAGTAGAGAAAGTATGCTAGCTTATGCCTCTCCCTCAAATAGAATTGCAACAGTGATTAACGGTCTAGTTATCGATTGCCTTGGACAAATAACTTTCTCGTAACAAAAAGCTCTCTACTAATATTTACTTTATTGCATCTTTATCTAAACAGCCCCTAGTTTATATTTATGTGCTCTTTATTATCTTGCAAACCGATGTTGTCACACCTACAAAGTACTTCTAGTTTCATACTTGTTCTAGGTAAAGCGAACGTCAAGCGTGCGTAGAGTCGTATCAGTGGCCGATAGGACTTGAGAGAGTATTTGTTCTACCTTTAGCTCCTCGTTGGGTTCGACACTCTTACTTATCGAAAGAGGCTACAACTATCCCATATACTTGCGGGTTATCAAGACCTTTTTCTGGCGTCGTTGCTGGGGAGTCATAGCGTGGGGTGAATATTCTCGTGTGTGCTTGTTTGCTTTATCACTAAGTAATTTTTAGTTATGGATATGGAACACAAAATACCATAAAAATTAGATGTACTTGCTACTCATGTAGATGGGGTAACTCCTAAAACCCCCGATTCTCATTATGTGAAAGATATTATGTACTACTTTGATAATCCTGAGAAAACCCCATCCAACTTTATAATGGGAGACACGTTGGATCAACGTGAATACTTTAGGGATTATTGCTCGACACAAAAAGGGAAACTATTATGGGATCAATTTATTATGTTGCGTTGGTATGCCCGAGATCTATGCTTGAGATATGATATTACTTGTTGCACTAGGATGAAGGCTCCACACCTTCCCTTTTCATGCAAATTTAATGATGATGAAACCTTAGCTTATTATGCTAATGGTATATATGATTACTATGATGTGGAACAAATAGAAGAATTTGTTGCTTTTAAGGTTGCTTATGATATTGAATCTTTGTTTGAAAAGTATGAAGCTTTTGATGATGATGGTGTTTATAGGCTGGAAAATCTTGCTATACTTAGATATTGCTATGAAAAGTATGAATACAATTATTATATTAATGCTTTTATGAAGAAAGTCTCCGCTGTCCAAGAAGAGATAAATATTTTGCAGGAATCTATGGAAGAAGAAATTGATGAAACTGTGAGCTCATTGGATGAAAAAGATGATGAGGAGAGCGAAGAACAAAAGGAGGAAGAGCGTATTAGCTACCCGTGCCCACCTTCTAATGAGAGTAACCCTCCAACTTATACATTATTTAATTCCCCTTCGTGCTTACGGAAGGATGATTGCTATGATCCCTTGAATTTGTTTGAAATATCTCTTTTTGATGATGCTTGCTATGCTTGTGGCCAAGATGCCAATATGAATTATGCTTATGGAGATGAACTTGTTATAGTTCCTTATGTTAAACATGATATTGTTGTTATTTCACCCACACATGATAGTCCTATTATCTTTTTGAATTCTCCTGACTACACTATATCGGAGAAGTTTGTGCTTGTTAAGGATTATATTGATGGGTTGCCTTTTACCATTGCACATGATGATTTTGATAAATGTAATATGCATGTGCTTGCTGCTCCTACTTGCAATTATTATGAGAGAGGAACTACATCTCCGCCTCTTTATGTTTCCAACACGATGAAATTGCAAGAAACTGCTTATACTATGGATTGGCCTTTACTATGTGTGCATGAATTGTTTTTTTATGAAATGCCGATGCATATGAAGAGAGTTAGACTTCGTCATTTCTTGATATATGTTACTTTGTGCTCACTACTAAATTACAAATCATTGTTAATTAAAATTGGCTTTGATATACCTTGGGATCCGGGTGGATTCATTACTTGAGCACTAAATGCCTAGCTTAATGGCTTTAAAGAAAGCGCTGCCAGGGAGACAACACGGAAGTTTTAGAGAGTCATTTATTTCTGTTGAGTGCTTTCATATAGGTTAAAAACAAAAAAATAAAGAGGGGAACCTAAAAACTTTTCAAAAAAGGAAAGTGAAAGTGAGAGAGACAAGCATTGTTGAAGTGGGAGAGCTCCTTGAACTTTGTTCATGCTCACGAAAACTTTGTGAATCTTGATTACAGAAACTTTTCATCAAAAATAATTATCCCCTTGTACAATTACATTGTATTATAAAAATGATGTGCCAAGGTTTGCCTTTAGGATGTTTACAATGCTTGTTGGTTTGTACGGTGCAGGACAGAAACTTTGGCTGTAGTGCGCGATTTTACATTTTTATCTAGAACGTCAAATGGTTCTGATTCCTTTTGAAATGTCTTCCTATACGACTTGTTTATTTTTCTCAATTTTTGTAGAATGTTTGGGGTACCAGAAGTATTGTGAATGTTCAGATTGCTACAGACTGTTCTGTTTTTGACAGATTCTGTTTTTGATGCATAGTTTGCTTGTTTTGATGAATCTATTAATTTATATTAGTGGATTTAAGCCATGGAAAAGTTATATTACAGTATACACAATGCGAAAACAAAATATGAATTGGTTTGCTACAGTACTTAGAGTGGTGTTTTGCTTTATTATACTAACGGATCTTACCGAGTTTTCTGTTGAAGTTTTGTGTGGATGAAGTGTCTAAACGAGGAGGTCTCGATATGAGGAAAAGGAAGAGAGGCAAGAGCTCAAGCTTGGGGATGCCTGAGGCACCCCAAGTAAATATTCAAGGAGACTCAAGCGTCTAAGCTTAGGGATGCCCCGGAAGGCATCCCCTCTTTCTTCAATAAGTATCGGTATGTTTTTGTATTCGTTTCGTTCTTGCATTATGTGCAAGTGTTGGAGCGTCTTTTGCATTTAGTTTTCACTTTTCTTTTATGCACCATGCTGGTATGAGATAGTCCTTGGTTGATTTATAGAATGTTCATTGCACTTCACTTAAATATTTTGAGTATGGCTTTATAGAATGCCTCATGTGCTTCGCTTATATCATTTGAAGTCTGGATTGCCTGTTTCTAGTCACATAGAAAACCGCCATTTGTAGAATGCTCTTTTTCTTCACTTATATTTGTTAGAGCGTGGGCATATCTTTTGTAGAAAGAATTAAACTCTTTTGCTTCACTTATATCTATTTAGAGAGATAATAGGAATTGGTCATTCACATATTAGTCATAAAATCCTACATAAACTTGTAGATCACTGAATATGATATGTTTGATTCCTTGCAATAGTTTTGCGATATAAAGGTGGTGATATTAGAGTCGTGCTAGTTGAGTAATTGTGAAATTGAGAAATACTTGTGTTGAGGTTTGCAAGTCCCGTAGCATGCACGTATGGTGAACCGTTATGTAACGAAGTTGGAGCATGAGGTGCTCTTTGATTGCTTTCCTTATGAGTGGCAGTCGGGGACGAGCGATGGTCTTTTCCTACCAATCTATCCCCCTAGGGGCATGCGCAGTAGTACTTTGCTTCGAGGGCTAAGTAGACTTTTGCAATAAGTATTTGAGTTCTTTATGACTAATGTGAGACCATGGATATATGCACACTCACCCTTCCACATTGCTAGCCTCTATTGTGCCGCGCAACTTTCGCTGGTATCATGAACCCATTATTTACCTTCCTCAAAATAGCCACCATACCTACCTATTATGGCATTTCCATAGCCATTCCGAGATGTATTGCCATGCAACTTTCCACCGTTTTGTTATTATGACACGTTCCATCATTGTCATATTGCTTTGCATGATCGCAAGATAGCTAGCATGATGTTTTCATGGCTTGTCCGTTTTTTGATGTCATTGCTATGCTAGATCATTGCACATCCCGGTACACCGCCGGAAGCATTCATATAGAGTCATATCTTTGTTCGAGATATCGTTGTAATATTGAGTTGTAAGTAAATAAAAGGGTGATGTCATCATTAGAGCATTGCCCAGTGAGGAAAGGATGAAGGAGACTATGATTCCCCCACAAGTCGGGATGAGACTCCGGACTTTATGATAAATTAAAGAGGCCAAAGAAGCCCAAATAAAAAAAGAGGCCAAAGAAGCCCACCAAAAAAATTAAAAATAGAAATAAAAAAGGAAAATAAAATAAAATGAGAGAAAAAGAGAGAAGGGGCAATGTTACTATCCTTTTACCACACTTGTGCTTTAGAGTAGCACCATGTTCTTCATATAGGGAGTCTCTTGAGTTATCACTTTCATATACTAGTGGGAATTTTCATTATAGAACTTGGCTTGTATATTCCGATGATGAGCTTCCTCAAACGCCCGAGGTCTTCATGATCAAGCAACTTGGATGCACACCCACTTTGTTTCCAGTTTGAGCTTTCATATATTTATAGCTCTAGTGCATCCATTGCATGGCAATCCCTACTCACTCACATTGATATCTATTGATGGGCATATCCATAGCCCATTGATACGCCTAGTTGATGTGAGACTATCTTCTCCCTTTTTGTCCTCACAACCACCACCATATACCACCATAGTGCTATGTCCATGGCTTGCGCTCATGTATTGCGTAAGAGTTGAAAAATCTGAAGCGCGTTAAAAAGTATGAACCAATTGCTCGGCTCGTCATCGGGGTTGTGCATGATTTGAATGCTTTGTGTGATGAATATGGAGCATATCCAGACAATATGATTTTGTAGGGATGAGCTTTCTTTGGCTATGTTGGTATGCGCTCATGTATTGCGTAAGATATGAAGTATTATTGTTTTTATGTCAAATGATAGACTATTGCCTTGAATCACTCGTATCTTAATATTCATGCCATGATTAGACATATGATCAAGATTATGATAGGTAGCATTCCACATCAAAAATTATCTTTTTTATCATTTACCTACTCGAGGACGAGCAGGAATTAAGCTTGGGAATGTTGATACGTCTCCGTCGTATCTATAATTTCTGATTGTTCCATGCCAATATTCTTCAACTTTCATATACTTTTGGCAACTTTTTATACTATTTTTTGGGACTAACATATTGATCCAGTGCCCAGTGCCAGTTCCTGTCTGTTGCATGTTTTATGTTTCTCAGGAAACCCATATCAAACGGAATCCAAACGGGATAAAACCGGACGGAGAATTATTTTGGAATATTTGGGATTTTCCAGAGGA